>NW_027442446.1:0-116448 GCF_048569485.1 Anomaloglossus baeobatrachus | reverse complement strand
TGCAAGATAACCAAACAAAACTTTTAGTGGATTTCTACTTATTTTAATAAATATCATCTCCACCAAACAGGACAAGGCTTGCATCTGTTATAGTTTTGGAGAAAAATGTGTTTCATTTCATGTATGCGCGAAATGCCTTAAAAATGGCTTTAAAATGGATTTGGAGCATGGAGACGATTATCTCGGGATTGCAAGATAACCAAACAAAACTTTTAGTGGATTTCTACTTATTTTATTAAATATCATCTCCACCAAACAGGACAAGCTTGCATCTGTTATAGTTTTGGAGAAAAATGTGTTCATTTCATGTATGCGCGAAATGCCTTAAAAATGGCTTTAAAATGGATTTGGAGCATGGAGACGATTATCTCGGGATTGCAAGATAACCAAACAAAACTTTTAGTGGATTTCTACTTATTTTATTAAATATCATCTCCACCAAACAGGACAAGCTTGCATCTGTTATAGTTTTGGAGAAAAATGTGTTCATTTCATGTATGCGCGAAATGCCTTAAAAATGGCTTTAAAATGGATTTGGAGCATGGAGACGATTATCTCGGGGATTGCAAGATAACCAAACAAAACTTTTAGTGGATTTCTACTTATTTTATTAAATATCATCTCCACCAAACAGGACAAGCTTGCATCTGTTATAGTTTTGGAGAAAAATGTGTTCATTTCATGTATGCGCGAAATGCCTTAAAAATGGCTTTAAAATGGATTTGGAGCATGGAGACGATTATCTCGGGATTGCAAGATAACCAAACAAAACTTTTAGTGGATTTCTACTTATTTTATTAAATATCATCTCCACCAAACAGGACAAGCTTGCATCTGTTATAGTTTTGGAGAAAAATGTGTTCATTTCATGTATGCGCGAAATGCCTTAAAAATGGCTTTAAAATGGATTTGGAGCATGGAGACGATTATCTCGGGATTGCAAGATAACCAAACAAAACTTTTAGTGGATTTCTACTTATTTTATTAAATATCATCTCCACCAAACAGGACAAGCTTGCATCTGTTATAGTTTTGGAGAAAAATGTGTTCATTTCATGTATGCGCGAAATGCCTTAAAAATGGCTTTAAAATGGATTTGGAGCATGGAGACGATTATCTCGGGATTGCAAGATAACCAAACAAAACTTTTAGTGGATTTCTACTTATTTTATTAAATATCATCTCCACCAAACAGGACAAGCTTGCATCTGTTATAGTTTTGGAGAAAAATGTGTTCATTTCATGTATGCGCGAAATGCCTTAAAAATGGCTTTAAAATGGATTTGGAGCATGGAGACGATTATCTCGGGATTGCAAGATAACCAAACAAAACTTTTAGTGGATTTCTACTTATTTTATTAAATATCATCTCCACCAAACAGGACAAGCTTGCATCTGTTATAGTTTTGGAGAAAAATGTGTTCATTTCATGTATGCGCGAAATGCCTTAAAAATGGCTTTAAAATGGATTTGGAGCATGGAGACGATTATCTCGGGATTGCAAGATAACCAAACAAAACTTTTAGTGGATTTCTACTTATTTTATTAAATATCATCTCCACCAAACAGGACAAGCTTGCATCTGTTATAGTTTTGGAGAAAAATGTGTTCATTTCATGTATGCGCGAAATGCCTTAAAAATGGCTTTAAAATGGATTTGGAGCATGGAGACGATTATCTCGGGATTGCAAGATAACCAAACAAAACTTTTAGTGGATTTCTACTTATTTTATTAAATATCATCTCCACCAAACAGGACAAGCTTGCATCTGTTATAGTTTTGGAGAAAAATGTGTTCATTTCATGTATGCGCGAAATGCCTTAAAAATGGCTTTAAAATGGATTTGGAGCATGGAGACGATTATCTCGGGATTGCAAGATAACCAAACAAAACTTTTAGTGGATTTCTACTTATTTTATTAAATATCATCTCCACCAAACAGGACAAGCTTGCATCTGTTATAGTTTTGGAGAAAAATGTGTTCATTTCATGTATGCGCGAAATGCCTTAAAAATGGCTTTAAAATGGATTTGGAGCATGGAGACGATTATCTCGGGATTGCAAGATAACCAAACAAAACTTTTAGTGGATTTCTACTTATTTTATTAAATATCATCTCCACCAAACAGGACAAGCTTGCATCTGTTATAGTTTTGGAGAAAAATGTGTTCATTTCATGTATGCGCGAAATGCCTTAAAAATGGCTTTAAAATGGATTTGGAGCATGGAGACGATTATCTCGGGATTGCAAGATAACCAAACAAAACTTTTAGTGGATTTCTACTTATTTTATTAAATATCATCTCCACCAAACAGGACAAGCTTGCATCTGTTATAGTTTTGGAGAAAAATGTGTTCATTTCATGTATGCGCGAAATGCCTTAAAAATGGCTTTAAAATGGATTTGGAGCATGGAGACGATTATCTCGGGATTGCAAGATAACCAAACAAAACTTTTAGTGGATTTCTACTTATTTTATTAAATATCATCTCCACCAAACAGGACAAGCTTGCATCTGTTATAGTTTTGGAGAAAAATGTGTTCATTTCATGTATGCGCGAAATGCCTTAAAAATGGCTTTAAAATGGATTTGGAGCATGGAGACGATTATCTCGGGATTGCAAGATAACCAAACAAAACTTTTAGTGGATTTCTACTTATTTTATTAAATATCATCTCCACCAAACAGGACAAGCTTGCATCTGTTATAGTTTTGGAGAAAAATGTGTTCATTTCATGTATGCGCGAAATGCCTTAAAAATGGCTTTAAAATGGATTTGGAGCATGGAGACGATTATCTCGGGATTGCAAGATAACCAAACAAAACTTTTAGTGGATTTCTACTTATTTTATTAAATATCATCTCCACCAAACAGGACAAGCTTGCATCTGTTATAGTTTTGGAGAAAAATGTGTTCATTTCATGTATGCGCGAAATGCCTTAAAAATGGCTTTAAAATGGATTTGGAGCATGGAGACGATTATCTCGGGATTGCAAGATAAACCAAACAAAACTTTTAGTGGATTTCTACTTATTTTATTAAATATCATCTCCACCAAACAGGACAAGCTTGCATCTGTTATAGTTTTGGAGAAAAATGTGTTCATTTCATGTATGCGCGAAATGCCTTAAAAATGGCTTTAAAATGGATTTGGAGCATGGAGACGATTATCTCGGGATTGCAAGATAACCAAACAAAACTTTTAGTGGATTTCTACTTATTTTATTAAATATCATCTCCACCAAACAGGACAAGCTTGCATCTGTTATAGTTTTGGAGAAAAATGTGTTCATTTCATGTATGCGCGAAATGCCTTAAAAATGGCTTTAAAATGGATTTGGAGCATGGAGACGATTATCTCGGGATTGCAAGATAACCAAACAAAACTTTTAGTGGATTTCTACTTATTTTATTAAATATCATCTCCACCAAACAGGACAAGCTTGCATCTGTTATAGTTTTGGAGAAAAATGTGTTCATTTCATGTATGCGCGAAATGCCTTAAAAATGGCTTTAAAATGGATTTGGAGCATGGAGACGATTATCTCGGGATTGCAAGATAACCAAACAAAACTTTTAGTGGATTTCTACTTATTTTATTAAATATCATCTCCACCAAACAGGACAAGCTTGCATCTGTTATAGTTTTGGAGAAAAATGTGTTCATTTCATGTATGCGCGAAATGCCTTAAAAATGGCTTTAAAATGGATTTGGAGCATGGAGACGATTATCTCGGGATTGCAAGATAACCAAACAAAACTTTTAGTGGATTTCTACTTATTTTATTAAATATCATCTCCACCAAACAGGACAAGCTTGCATCTGTTATAGTTTTGGAGAAAAATGTGTTCATTTCATGTATGCGCGAAATGCCTTAAAAATGGCTTTAAAATGGATTTGGAGCATGGAGACGATTATCTCGGGATTGCAAGATAACCAAACAAAACTTTTAGTGGATTTCTACTTATTTTATTAAATATCATCTCCACCAAACAGGACAAGCTTGCATCTGTTATAGTTTTGGAGAAAAATGTGTTCATTTCATGTATGCGCGAAATGCCTTAAAAATGGCTTTAAAATGGATTTGGAGCATGGAGACGATTATCTCGGGATTGCAAGATAACCAAACAAAACTTTTAGTGGATTTCTACTTATTTTATTAAATATCATCTCCACCAAACAGGACAAGCTTGCATCTGTTATAGTTTTGGAGAAAAATGTGTTCATTTCATGTATGCGCGAAATGCCTTAAAAATGGCTTTAAAATGGATTTGGAGCATGGAGACGATTATCTCGGGATTGCAAGATAACCAAACAAAACTTTTAGTGGATTTCTACTTATTTTATTAAATATCATCTCCACCAAACAGGACAAGCTTGCATCTGTTATAGTTTTGGAGAAAAATGTGTTCATTTCATGTATGCGCGAAATGCCTTAAAAATGGCTTTAAAATGGATTTGGAGCATGGAGACGATTATCTCGGGATTGCAAGATAACCAAACAAAACTTTTAGTGGATTTCTACTTATTTTATTAAATATCATCTCCACCAAACAGGACAAGCTTGCATCTGTTATAGTTTTGGAGAAAAATGTGTTCATTTCATGTATGCGCGAAATGCCTTAAAAATGGCTTTAAAATGGATTTGGAGCATGGAGACGATTATCTCGGGATTGCAAGATAACCAAACAAAACTTTTAGTGGATTTCTACTTATTTTATTAAATATCATCTCCACCAAACAGGACAAGCTTGCATCTGTTATAGTTTTGGAGAAAAATGTGTTCATTTCATGTATGCGCGAAATGCCTTAAAAATGGCTTTAAAATGGATTTGGAGCATGGAGACGATTATCTCGGGATTGCAAGATAACCAAACAAAACTTTTAGTGGATTTCTACTTATTTTATTAAATATCATCTCCACCAAACAGGACAAGCTTGCATCTGTTATAGTTTTGGAGAAAAATGTGTTCATTTCATGTATGCGCGAAATGCCTTAAAAATGGCTTTAAAATGGATTTGGAGCATGGAGACGATTATCTCGGATTGCAAGATAACCAAACAAAACTTTTAGTGGATTTCTACTTATTTTATTAAATATCATCTCCACCAAACAGGACAAGCTTGCATCTGTTATAGTTTTGGAGAAAAATGTGTTCATTTCATGTATGCGCGAAATGCCTTAAAAATGGCTTTAAAATGGATTTGGAGCATGGAGACGATTATCTCGGGATTGCAAGATAACCAAACAAAACTTTTAGTGGATTTCTACTTATTTTATTAAATATCATCTCCACCAAACAGGACAAGCTTGCATCTGTTATAGTTTTGGAGAAAAATGTGTTCATTTCATGTATGCGCGAAATGCCTTAAAAATGGCTTTAAAATGGATTTGGAGCATGGAGACGATTATCTCGGGATTGCAAGATAACCAAACAAAACTTTTAGTGGATTTCTACTTATTTTATTAAATATCATCTCCACCAAACAGGACAAGCTTGCATCTGTTATAGTTTTGGAGAAAAATGTGTTCATTTCATGTATGCGCGAAATGCCTTAAAAATGGCTTTAAAATGGATTTGGAGCATGGAGACGATTATCTCGGGATTGCAAGATAACCAAACAAAACTTTTAGTGGATTTCTACTTATTTTATTAAATATCATCTCCACCAAACAGGACAAGCTTGCATCTGTTATAGTTTTGGAGAAAAATGTGTTCATTTCATGTATGCGCGAAATGCCTTAAAAATGGCTTTAAAATGGATTTGGAGCATGGAGACGATTATCTCTGGATTGCAAGATAACCAAACAAAACTTTTAGTGGATTTCTACTTATTTTATTAAATATCATCTCCACCAAACAGGACAAGCTTGCATCTGTTATAGTTTTGGAGAAAAATGTGTTCATTTCATGTATGCGCGAAATGCCTTAAAAATGGCTTTAAAATGGATTTGGAGCATGGAGACGATTATCTCGGGATTGCAAGATAACCAAACAAAACTTTTAGTGGATTTCTACTTATTTTATTAAATATCATCTCCACCAAACAGGACAAGCTTGCATCTGTTATAGTTTTGGAGAAAAATGTGTTCATTTCATGTATGCGCGAAATGCCTTAAAAATGGCTTTAAAATGGATTTGGAGCATGGAGACGATTATCTCGGGATTGCAAGATAACCAAACAAAACTTTTAGTGGATTTCTACTTATTTTATTAAATATCATCTCCACCAAACAGGACAAGCTTGCATCTGTTATAGTTTTGGAGAAAAATGTGTTCATTTCATGTATGCGCGAAATGCCTTAAAAATGGCTTTAAAATGGATTTGGAGCATGGAGACGATTATCTCGGGATTGCAAGATAACCAAACAAAACTTTTAGTGGATTTCTACTTATTTTATTAAATATCATCTCCACCAAACAGGACAAGCTTGCATCTGTTATAGTTTTGGAGAAAAATGTGTTCATTTCATGTATGCGCGAAATGCCTTAAAAATGGCTTTAAAATGGATTTGGAGCATGGAGACGATTATCTCGGGATTGCAAGATAACCAAACAAAACTTTTAGTGGATTTCTACTTATTTTATTAAATATCATCTCCACCAAACAGGACAAGCTTGCATCTGTTATAGTTTTGGAGAAAAATGTGTTCATTTCATGTATGCGCGAAATGCCTTAAAAATGGCTTTAAAATGGATTTGGAGCATGGAGACGATTATCTCGGGATTGCAAGATAACCAAACAAAACTTTTAGTGGATTTCTACTTATTTTATTAAATATCATCTCCACCAAACAGGACAAGCTTGCATCTGTTATAGTTTTGGAGAAAAATGTGTTCATTTCATGTATGCGCGAAATGCCTTAAAAATGGCTTTAAAATGGATTTGGAGCATGGAGACGATTATCTCGGGATTGCAAGATAACCAAACAAAACTTTTAGTGGATTTCTACTTATTTTATTAAATATCATCTCCACCAAACAGGACAAGCTTGCATCTGTTATAGTTTTGGAGAAAAATGTGTTCATTTCATGTATGCGCGAAATGCCTTAAAAATGGCTTTAAAATGGATTTGGAGCATGGAGACGATTATCTCGGATTGCAATATAACCAAACAAAACTTTTAGTGGATTTCTACTTATTTTATTAAATATCATCTCCACCAAACAGGACAAGCTTGCATCTGTTATAGTTTTGGAGAAAAATGTGTTCATTTCATGTATGCGCGAAATGCCTTAAAAATGGCTTTAAAATGGATTTGGAGCATGGAGACGATTATCTCGGATTGCAAGATAACCAAACAAAACTTTTAGTGGATTTCTACTTATTTTATTAAATATCATCTCCACCAAACAGGACAAGCTTGCATCTGTTATAGTTTTGGAGAAAAATGTGTTCATTTCATGTATGCGCGAAATGCCTTAAAAATGGCTTTAAAATGGATTTGGAGCATGGAGACGATTATCTCGGGATTGCAAGATAACCAAACAAAACTTTTAGTGGATTTCTACTTATTTTATTAAATATCATCTCCACCAAACAGGACAAGCTTGCATCTGTTATAGTTTTGGAGAAAAATGTGTTCATTTCATGTATGCGCGAAATGCCTTAAAAATGGCTTTAAAATGGATTTGGAGCATGGAGACGATTATCTCGGGATTGCAAGATAACCAAACAAAACTTTTAGTGGATTTCTACTTATTTTATTAAATATCATCTCCACCAAACAGGACAAGCTTGCATCTGTTATAGTTTTGGAGAAAAATGTGTTCATTTCATGTATGCGCGAAATGCCTTAAAAATGGCTTTAAAATGGATTTGGAGCATGGAGACGATTATCTCGGGATTGCAAGATAACCAAACAAAACTTTTAGTGGATTTCTACTTATTTTATTAAATATCATCTCCACCAAACAGGACAAGCTTGCATCTGTTATAGTTTTGGAGAAAAATGTGTTCATTTCATGTATGCGCGAAATGCCTTAAAAATGGCTTTAAAATGGATTTGGAGCATGGAGACGATTATCTCGGGATTGCAAGATAACCAAACAAAACTTTTAGTGGATTTCTACTTATTTTATTAAATATCATCTCCACCAAACAGGACAAGCTTGCATCTGTTATAGTTTTGGAGAAAAATGTGTTCATTTCATGTATGCGCGAAATGCCTTAAAAATGGCTTTAAAATGGATTTGGAGCATGGAGACGATTATCTCGGGATTGCAAGATAACCAAACAAAACTTTTAGTGGATTTCTACTTATTTTATTAAATATCATCTCCACCAAACAGGACAAGCTTGCATCTGTTATAGTTTTGGAGAAAAATGTGTTCATTTCATGTATGCGCGAAATGCCTTAAAAATGGCTTTAAAATGGATTTGGAGCATGGAGACGATTATCTCGGGATTGCAAGATAACCAAACAAAACTTTTAGTGGATTTCTACTTATTTTATTAAATATCATCTCCACCAAACAGGACAAGCTTGCATCTGTTATAGTTTTGGAGAAAAATGTGTTCATTTCATGTATGCGCGAAATGCCTTAAAAATGGCTTTAAAATGGATTTGGAGCATGGAGACGATTATCTCGGGATTGCAAGATAACCAAACAAAACTTTTAGTGGATTTCTACTTATTTTATTAAATATCATCTCCACCAAACAGGACAAGCTTGCATCTGTTATAGTTTTGGAGAAAAATGTGTTCATTTCATGTATGCGCGAAATGCCTTAAAAATGGCTTTAAAATGGATTTGGAGCATGGAGACGATTATCTCGGGATTGCAAGATAACCAAACAAAACTTTTAGTGGATTTCTACTTATTTTATTAAATATCATCTCCACCAAACAGGACAAGCTTGCATGTGTTATAGTTTTGGAGAAAAATGTGTTCATTTCATGTATGCGCAAAATGCCTTAAAAATGGCTTTAAAATGGATTTGGAGCATGGAGACGATTATCTCAGGATGGCAATATAAACAAACGAAACTTTTAGTAGATTTCTACTTATTTTATTAAATATTATCTCCACCAAACAGGACAAGCTTGCATCTGTTATAGTTTTGGAGAAAAATGTGTTCATTTCATGTATGCGCGAAATGCCTTAAAAATGGCTTTAAAATGGATTTGGAGCATGGAGACGATTATCTCGGGATTGCAAGATAACCAAACAAAACTTTTAGTGGATTTCTACTTATTTTATTAAATATCATCTCCACCAAACAGGACAAGCTTGCATCTGTTATAGTTTTGGAGAAAAATGTGTTCATTTCATGTATGCGCGAAATGCCTTAAAAATGGCTTTAAAATGGATTTGGAGCATGGAGACGATTATCTCGGGATTGCAAGATAACCAAACAAAACTTTTAGTGGATTTCTACTTATTTTATTAAATATCATCTCCACCAAACAGGACAAGCTTGCATCTGTTATAGTTTTGGAGAAAAATGTGTTCATTTCATGTATGCGCGAAATGCCTTAAAAATGGCTTTAAAATGGATTTGGAGCATGGAGACGATTATCTCGGGATTGCAAGATAACCAAACAAAACTTTTAGTGGATTTCTACTTATTTTATTAAATATCATCTCCACCAAACAGGACAAGCTTGCATGTGTTATAGTTTTGGAGAAAAATGTTTTCATTTCATGTATGCGCAAAATGCCTTAAAAATGGCTTTAAAATGGATTTGGAGCATGGAGACGATTATCTCAGGATGGCAATATAAACAAACGAAACTTTTAGTAGATTTCTACTTATTTTATTAAATATTATCTCCACCAAACAGGACAAGCTTGCATCTGTTATAGTTTTGGAGAAAAATGTGTTCATTTCATGTATGCGCGAAATGTCTTAAAAATGGCTTTAAAATGGATTTGGAGCATGGAGACGATTATCTCGGGATTGCAAGATAACCAAACAAAACTTTTAGTGGATTTCTACTTATTTTATTAAATATCATCTCCACCAAACAGGACAAGCTTGCATCTGTTATAGTTTTGGAGAAAAATGTGTTCATTTCATGTATGCGCGAAATGCCTTAAAAATGGCTTTAAAATGGATTTGGAGCATGGAGACGATTATCTCGGGATTGCAAGATAACCAAACAAAACTTTTAGTGGATTTCTACTTATTTTATTAAATATCATCTCCACCAAACAGGACAAGCTTGCATCTGTTATAGTTTTGGAGAAAAATGTGTTCATTTCATGTATGCGCGAAATGCCTTAAAAATGGCTTTAAAATGGATTTGGAGCATGGAGACGATTATCTCGGGATTGCAAGATAACCAAACAAAACTTTTAGTGGATTTCTACTTATTTTATTAAATATTATCTCCACCAAACAGGACAAGCTTGCATCTGTTATAGTTTTGGAGAAAAATGTGTTCATTTCATGTATGCGCGAAATGCCTTAAAAATGGCTTTAAAATGGATTTGGAGCATGGAGACGATTATCTCGGGATTGCAAGATAACCAAACAAAACTTTTAGTGGATTTCTACTTATTTTATTAAATATCATCTCCACCAAACAGGACAAGCTTGCATCTGTTATAGTTTTGGAGAAAAATGTGTTCATTTCATGTATGCGCGAAATGCCTTAAAAATGCCTTTAAAATGGATTTGGAGCATGGAGACGATTATCTCGGGATTGCAAGATAACCAAACAAAACTTTTAGTGGATTTCTACTTATTTTATTAAATATCATCTCCACCAAACAGGACAAGCTTGCATGTGTTATAGTTTTGGAGAAAAATGTGTTCATTTCATGTATGCGCAAAATGCCTTAAAAATGGCTTTAAAATGGATTTGGAGCATGGAGACGATTATCTCAGGATGGCAATATAAACAAACGAAACTTTTAGTAGATTTCTACTTATTTTATTAAATATTATCTCCACCAAACAGGACAAGCTTGCATCTGTTATAGTTTTGGAGAAAAATGTGTTCATTTCATGTATGCGCGAAATGCCTTAAAAATGGCTTTAAAATGGATTTGGAGCATGGAGACGATTATCTCGGGATTGCAAGATAACCAAACAAAACTTTTAGTGTATTTCTACTTATTTTATTAAATATCATCTCCACCAAACAGGACAAGCTTGCATCTGTTATAGTTTTGGAGAAAAATGTGTTCATTTCATGTATGCGCGAAATGCCTTAAAAATGGCTTTAAAATGGATTTGGAGCATGGAGACGATTATCTCGGGATTGCAAGATAACCAAACAAAACTTTTAGTGGATTTCTACTTATTTTATTAAATATCATCTCCACCAAACAGGACAAGCTTGCATCTGTTATAGTTTTGGAGAAAAATGTGTTCATTTCATGTATGCGCGAAATGCCTTAAAAATGGCTTTAAAATGGATTTGGAGCATGGAGACGATTATCTCGGGATTGCAAGATAACCAAACAAAACTTTTAGTGGATTTCTACTTATTTTATTAAATATCATCTCCACCAAACAGGACAAGCTTGCATGTGTTATAGTTTTGGAGAAAAATGTGTTCATTTCATGTATGCGCAAAATGCCTTAAAAATGGCTTTAAAATGGATTTGGAGCATGGAGACGATTATCTCAGGATGGCAATATAAACAAACGAAACTTTTAGTAGATTTCTACTTATTTTATTAAATATTATCTCCACCAAACAGGACAAGCTTGCATCTGTTATAGTTTTGGAGAAAAATGTGTTCATTTCATGTATGCGCGAAATGCCTTAAAAATGGCTTTAAAATGGATTTGGAGCATGGAGACGATTATCTCGGGATTGCAAGATAACCAAACAAAACTTTTAGTGGATTTCTACTTATTTTATTAAATATCATCTCCACCAAACAGGACAAGCTTGCATCTGTTATAGTTTTGGAGAAAAATGTGTTCATTTCATGTATGCGCGAAATGCCTTAAAAATGGCTTTAAAATGGATTTGGAGCATGGAGACGATTATCTCGGGATTGCAAGATAACCAAACAAAACTTTTAGTGGATTTCTACTTATTTTATTAAATATCATCTCCACCAAACAGGACAAGCTTGCATCTGTTATAGTTTTGGAGAAAAATGTGTTCATTTCATGTATGCGCGAAATGCCTTAAAAATGGCTTTAAAATGGATTTGGAGCATGGAGACGATTATCTCGGGATTGCAAGATAACCAATCAAAACTTTTAGTGGATTTCTACTTATTTTATTAAATATCATCTCCACCAAACAGGACAAGCTTGCATCTGTTAAAGTTTTGGAGAAAAATGTGTTCATTTCATGTATGCGCGAAATGCCTTAAAAATGGCTTTAAAATGGATTTGGAGCATGGAGACGATTATCTCGGGATTGCAAGATAACCAAACAAAACTTTTAGTGGATTTCTACTTATTTTATTAAATATCATCTCCACCAAACAGGACAAGCTTGCATCTGTTATAGTTTTGGAGAAAAATGTGTTCATTTCATGTATGCGCGAAATGCCTTAAAAATGGCTTTAAAATGGATTTGGAGCATGGAGACGATTATCTCGGGATTGCAAGATAACCAAACAAAACTTTTAGTGGATTTCTACTTATTTTATTAAATATCATCTCCACCAAACAGGACAAGCTTGCATGTGTTATAGTTTTGGAGAAAAATGTGTTCATTTCATGTATGCGCAAAATGCCTTAAAAATGGCTTTAAAATGGATTTGGAGCATGGAGACGATTATCTCAGGATGGCAATATAAACAAACGAAACTTTTAGTAGATTTCTACTTATTTTATTAAATATTATCTCCACCAAACAGGACAAGCTTGCATCTGTTATAGTTTTGGAGAAAAATGTGTTCATTTCATGTATGCGCGAAATGCCTTAAAAATGGCTTTAAAATGGATTTGGAGCATGGAGACGATTATCTCGGGATTGCAAGATAACCAAACAAAACTTTTAGTGGATTTCTACTTATTTTATTAAATATCATCTCCACCAAACAGGACAAGCTTGCATCTGTTATAGTTTTGGAGAAAAATGTGTTCATTTCATGTATGCGCGAAATGCCTTAAAAATGGCTTTAAAATGGATTTGGAGCATGGAGACGATTATCTCGGGATTGCAAGATAACCAAACAAAACTTTTAGTGGATTTCTACTTATTTTATTAAATATCATCTCCACCAAACAGGACAAGCTTGCATCTGTTATAGTTTTGGAGAAAAATGTGTTCATTTCATGTATGCGCGAAATGCCTTAAAAATGGCTTTAAAATGGATTTGGAGCATGGAGACGATTATCTCGGGATTGCAAGATAACCAATCAAAACTTTTAGTGGATTTCTACTTATTTTATTAAATATCATCTCCACCAAACAGGACAAGCTTGCATCTGTTAAAGTTTTGGAGAAAAATGTGTTCATTTCATGTATGCGCGAAATGCCTTAAAAATGGCTTTAAAATGGATTTGGAGCATGGAGACGATTATCTCGGGATTGCAAGATAACCAAACAAAACTTTTAGTGGATTTCTACTTATTTTATTAAATATCATCTCCACCAAACAGGACAAGCTTGCATCTGTTATAGTTTTGGAGAAAAATGTGTTCATTTCATGTATGCGCGAAATGCCTTAAAAATGGCTTTAAAATGGATTTGGAGCATGGAGACGATTATCTCGGGATTGCAAGATAACCAAACAAAACTTTTAGTGGATTTCTACTTATTTTATTAAATATCATCTCCACCAAACAGGACAAGCTTGCATCTGTTATAGTTTTGGAGAAAAATGTGTTCATTTCATGTATGCGCGAAATGCCTTAAAAATGGCTTTAAAATGGATTTGGAGCATGGAGACGATTATCTCGGGATTGCAATATAACCAAACAAAACTTTTAGTGGATTTCTACTTATTTTATTAAATATCATCTCCACCAAACAGGACAAGCTTGCATCTGTTATAGTTTTGGAGAAAAATGTGTTCATTTCATGTATGCGCGAAATGCCTTAAAAATGGCTTTAAAATGGATTTGGAGCATGGAGACGATTATCTCGGGATTGCAAGATAACCAAACAAAACTTTTAGTGGATTTCAACTTATTTTATTAAATATCATCTCCACCAAACAGGACAAGCTTGCATCTGTTATAGTTTTGGAGAAAAATGTGTTCATTTCATGTATGCGCGAAATGCCTTAAAAATGGCTTTAAAATGGATTTGGAGCATGGAGACGATTATCTCGGGATTGCAAGATAACCAAACAAAACTTTTAGTGGATTTCTACTTATTTTATTAAATATCATCTCCACCAAACAGGACAAGCTTGCATCTGTTATAGTTTTGGAGAAAAATGTGTTCATTTCATGTATGCGCGAAATGCCTTAAAAATGGCTTTAAAATGGATTTGGAGCATGGAGACGATTATCTCGGGATTGCAAGATAACCAAACAAAACTTTTAGTGGATTTCTACTTATTTTATTAAATATCATCTCCACCAAACAGGACAAGCTTGCATCTGTTATAGTTTTGGAGAAAAATGTGTTCATTTCATGTATGCGCGAAATGCCTTAAAAATGGCTTTAAAATGGATTTGGAGCATGGAGACGATTATCTCGGGATTGCAAGATAACCAAACAAAACTTTTAGTGGATTTCTACTTATTTTATTAAATATCATCTCCACCAAACAGGACAAGCTTGCATCTGTTATAGTTTTGGAGAAAAATGTGTTCATTTCATGTATGCGCGAAATGCCTTAAAAATGGCTTTAAAATGGATTTGGAGCATGGAGACGATTATCTCGGGATTGCAAGATAACCAAACAAAACTTTTAGTGGATTTCTACTTATTTTATTAAATATCATCTCCACCAAACAGGACAAGCTTGCATCTGTTATAGTTTTGGAGAAAAATGTGTTCATTTCATGTATGCGCGAAATGCCTTAAAAATGGCTTTAAAATGGATTTGGAGCATGGAGACGATTATCTCGGGATTGCAAGATAACCAAACAAAACTTTTAGTGGATTTCTACTTATTTTATTAAATATCATCTCCACCAAACAGGACAAGCTTGCATGTGTTATAGTTTTGGAGAAAAATGTGTTCATTTCATGTATGCGCAAAATGCCTTAAAAATGGCTTTAAAATGGATTTGGAGCATGGAGACGATTATCTCAGGATGGCAATATAAACAAACGAAACTTTTAGTAGATTTCTACTTATTTTATTAAATATTATCTCCACCAAACAGGACAAGCTTGCATCTGTTATAGTTTTGGAGAAAAATGTGTTCATTTCATGTATGCGCGAAATGCCTTAAAAATGGCTTTAAAATGGATTTGGAGCATGGAGACGATTATCTCGGGATTGCAAGATAACCAAACAAAACTTTTAGTGGATTTCTACTTATTTTATTAAATATCATCTCCACCAAACAGGACAAGCTTGCATGTGTTATAGTTTTGGAGAAAAATGTTTTCATTTCATGTATGCGCAAAATGCCTTAAAAATGGCTTTAAAATGGATTTGGAGCATGGAGACGATTATCTCAGGATGGCAATATAAACAAACGAAACTTTTAGTAGATTTCTACTTATTTTATTAAATATTATCTCCACCAAACAGGACAAGCTTGCATCTGTTATAGTTTTGGAGAAAAATGTGTTCATTTCATGTATGCGCGAAATGTCTTAAAAATGGCTTTAAAATGGATTTGGAGCATGGAGACGATTATCTCGGGATTGCAAGATAACCAAACAAAACTTTTAGTGGATTTCTACTTATTTTATTAAATATCATCTCCACCAAACAGGACAAGCTTGCATCTGTTATAGTTTTGGAGAAAAATGTGTTCATTTCATGTATGCGCGAAATGCCTTAAAAATGGCTTAAAATGGATTTGGAGCATGGAGACGATTATCTCGGGATTGCAAGATAACCAAACAAAACTTTTAGTGGATTTCTACTTATTTTATTAAATATCATCTCCACCAAACAGGACAAGCTTGCATCTGTTAAAGTTTTGGAGAAAAATGTGTTCATTTCATGTATGCGCGAAATGCCTTAAAAATGGCTTTAAAATGGATTTGGAGCATGGAGACGATTATCTCGGGATTGCAAGATAACCAAACAAAACTTTTAGTGGATTTCTACTTATTTTATTAAATATCATCTCCACCAAACAGGACAAGCTTGCATCTGTTATAGTTTTGGAGAAAAATGTGTTCATTTCATGTATGCGCGAAATGCCTTAAAAATGGCTTTAAAATGGATTTGGAGCTTGGAGACGATTATCTCGGGATTGCAAGATAACCAAACAAAACTTTTAGTGGATTTCTACTTATTTTATTAAATATCATCTCCACCAAACAGGACAAGCTTGCATCTGTTATAGTTTTGGAGAAAAATGTGTTCATTTCATGTATGCGCGAAATGCCTTAAAAATGGCTTTAAAATGGATTTGGAGCATGGAGACGATTATCTCGGGATTGCAATATAACCAAACAAAACTTTTAGTGGATTTCTACTTATTTTATTAAATATCATCTCCACCAAACAGGACAAGCTTGCATCTGTTATAGTTTTGGAGAAAAATGTGTTCATTTCATGTATGCGCGAAATGCCTTAAAAATGGCTTTAAAATGGATTTGGAGCATGGAGACGATTATCTCGGGATTGCAAGATAACCAAACAAAACTTTTAGTGGATTTCTACTTATTTTATTAAATATCATCTCCACCAAACAGGACAAGCTTGCATCTGTTATAGTTTTGGAGAAAAATGTGTTCATTTCATGTATGCGCGAAATGCCTTAAAAATGGCTTTAAAATGGATTTGGAGCATGGAGACGATTATCTCGGGATTGCAAGATAACCAAACAAAACTTTTAGTGGATTTCTACTTATTTTATTAAATATCATCTCCACCAAACAGGACAAGCTTGCATCTGTTATAGTTTTGGAGAAAAATGTGTTCATTTCATGTATGCGCGAAATGCCTTAAAAATGGCTTTAAAATGGATTTGGAGCATGGAGACGATTATCTCGGGATTGCAATATAACCAAACAAAACTTTTAGTGGATTTCTACTTATTTTATTAAATATCATCTCCACCAAACAGGACAAGCTTGCATCTGTTATAGTTTTGGAGAAAAATGTGTTCATTTCATGTATGCGCGAAATGCCTTAAAAATGGCTTTAAAATGGATTTGGAGCATGGAGACGATTATCTCGGGATTGCAAGATAACCAAACAAAACGTTTAGTGGATTTCTACTTATTTTATTAAATATCATCTCCACCAAACAGGACAAGCTTGCATCTGTTATAGTTTTGGAGAAAAATGTGTTCATTTCATGTATGCGCGAAATGCCTTAAAAATGGCTTTAAAATGGATTTGGAGCATGGAGACGATTATCTCGGGATTGCAAGATAACCAAACAAAACTTTTAGTGGATTTCTACTTATTTTATTAAATATCATCTCCACCAAACAGGACAAGCTTGCATCTGTTATAGTTTTGGAGAAAAATGTGTTCATTTCATGTATGCGCGAAATGCCTTAAAAATGGCTTTAAAATGGATTTGGAGCATGGAGACGATTATCTCGGGATTGCAAGATAACCAAACAAAACTTTTAGTGGATTTCTACTTATTTTATTAAATATCATCTCCACCAAACAGGACAAGCTTGCATGTGTTATAGTTTTGGAGAAAAATGTGTTAATTTCATGTATGCGCAAAATGCCTTTGAAATGGCTTTAAAATGGATTTGGAGCATGGAGACGATTATCTCGGGATTGCAAGATAACCAAACAAAACTTTTAGTGGATTTCTACTTATTTTATTAAATATCATCTCCACCAAACAGGACAAGCTTGCATCTGTTATAGTTTTGGAGAAAAATGTGTTCATTTCATGTATGCGCGAAATGCCTTAAAAATGGCTTTAAAATGGATTTGGAGCATGGAGACGATTATCTCGCGATTGCAAGATAACCAAACAAAACTTTTAGTGGATTTCTACTTATTTTATTAAATATCATCTCCACCAAACAGGACAAGCTTGCATCTGATAGTTTTGGAGAAAAATGTGTTCATTTCATGTATGCGCGAAATGCCTTAAAAATGGCTTTAAAATGGATTTGGAGCATGGAGACGATTATCTCGGGATTGCAAGATAACCAAACAAAACTTTTAGTGGATTTCTACTTATTTTATTAAATATCATCTCCACCAAACAGGACAAGCTTGCATCTGTTATAGTTTTGGAGAAAAATGTGTTCATTTCATGTATGCGCGAAATGCCTTAAAAATGGCTTTAAAATGGATTTGGAGCATGGAGACGATTATCTCGGGATTGCAAGATAACCAAACAAAACTTTTAGTGGATTTCTACTTATTTTATTAAATATCATCTCCACCAAACAGGACAAGCTTGCATCTGTTATAGTTTTGGAGAAAAATGTGTTCATTTCATGTATGCGCGAAATGCCTTAAAAATGGCTTTAAAATGGATTTGGAGCATGGAGACGATTATCTCGGGATTGCAAGATAACCAAACAAAACTTTTAGTGGATTTCTACTTATTTTATTAAATATCATCTCCACCAAACAGGACAAGCTTGCATCTGTTATAGTTTTGGAGAAAAATGTGTTCATTTCATGTATGCGCGAAATGCCTTAAAAATGGCTTTAAAATGGATTTGGAGCATGGAGACGATTATCTCGGGATTGCAATATAACCAAACAAAACTTTTAGTGGATTTCTACTTATTTTATTAAATATCATCTCCACCAAACAGGACAAGCTTGCATCTGTTATAGTTTTGGAGAAAAAAGTGTTCATTTCATGTATGCGCGAAATGCCTTAAAAATGGCTTTAAAATGGATTTGGAGCATGGAGACGATTATCTCGGGATTGCAAGATAACCAAACAAAACTTTTAGTGGATTTCTACTTATTTTATTAAATATCATCTCCACCAAACAGGACAAGCTTGCATCTGTTATAGTTTTGGAGAAAAATGTGTTCATTTCATGTATGCGCGAAATGCCTTAAAAATGGCTTTAAAATGGATTTGGAGCATGGAGACGATTATCTCGGGATTGCAAGATAACCAAACAAAACTTTTAGTGGATTTCTACTTATTTTATTAAATATCATCTCCACCAAACAGGACAAGCTTGCATCTGTTATAGTTTTGGAGCAAAATGTGTTCATTTCATGTATGCGCGAAATGCCTTAAAAATGGCTTTAAAATGGATTTGGAGCATGGAGACGATTATCTCGGGATTGCAAGATAACCAAACAAAACTTTTAGTGGATTTCTACTTATTTTATTAAATATCATCTCCACCAAACAGGACAAGCTTGCATCTGTTATAGTTTTGGAGAAAAATGTGTTCATTTCATGTATGCGCGAAATGCCTTAAAAATGGCTTTAAAATGGATTTGGAGCATGGAGACGATTATCTCGGGATTGCAAGATAACCAAACAAAACTTTTAGTGGATTTCTACTTATTTTATTAAATATCATCTCCACCAAACAGGACAAGCTTGCATCTGTTATAGTTTTGGAGCAAAATGTGTTCATTTCATGTATGCGCGAAATGCCTTAAAAATGGCTTTAAAATGGATTTGGAGTATGGAGACGATTATCTCGGGATTGCAAGATAACCAAACAAAACTTTTAGTGGATTTCTACTTATTTTATTAAATATCATCACCAAACAGGACAAGCTTGCATCTGTTATAGTTTTGGAGAAAAATGTGTTCATTTCATGTATGCGCAAAATGCCTTAAAAATGGCTTTAAAATGGATTTGGAGCATGGAGACGATTATCTCAGGATGGCAATATAAACAAACGAAACTTTTAGTAGATTTCTACTTATTTTATTAAATATTATCTCCACCAAACAGGACAAGCTTGCATCTGTTATAGTTTTGGAGAAAAATGTGTTCATTTCATGTATGCGCGAAATGCCTTAAAAATGGCTTTAAAATGGATTTGGAGCATGGAGACGATTATCTCGGGATTGCAAGATAACCAAACAAAACTTTTAGTGGATTTCTACTTATTTTATTAAATATCATCTCCACCAAACAGGACAAGCTTGCATCTGTTATAGTTTTGGAGAAAAATGTGTTCATTTCATGTATGCGCGAAATGCCTTAAAAATGGCTTTAAAATGGATTTGGAGCATGGAGACGATTATCTCGGGATTGCAAGATAACCAAACAAAACTTTTAGTGGATTTCTACTTATTTTATTAAATATCATCTCCACCAAACAGGACAAGCTTGCATCTGTTATAGTTTTGGAGAAAAATGTGTTCATTTCATGTATGCGCGAAATGCCTTAAAAATGGCTTTAAAATGGATTTGGAGCATGGAGACGATTATCTCGGGATTGCAAGATAACCAAACAAAACTTTTAGTGGATTTCTACTTATTTTATTAAATATCATCTCCACCAAACAGGACAAGCTTGCATCTGTTATAGTTTTGGAGAAAAATGTGTTCATTTCATGTATGCGCGAAATGCCTTAAAAATGGCTTTAAAATGGATTTGGAGCATGGAGACGATTATCTCGGGATTGCAAGATAACCAAACAAAACTTTTAGTGGATTTCTACTTATTTTATTAAATATCATCTCCACCAAACAGGACAAGCTTGCATCTGTTATAGTTTTGGAGAAAAATGTGTTCATTTCATGTATGCGCGAAATGCCTTAAAAATGGCTTTAAAATGGATTTGGAGCATGGAGACGATTATCTCGGGATTGCAAGATAACCAAACAAAACTTTTAGTGGATTTCTACTTATTTTATTAAATATCATCTCCACCAAACAGGACAAGCTTGCATGTGTTATAGTTTTGGAGAAAAATGTGTTAATTTCATGTATGCGCAAAATGCCTTTGAAATGGCTTTAAAATGGATTTGGAGCATGGAGACGATTATCTCGGGATTGCAAGATAACCAAACAAAACTTTTAGTGGATTTCTACTTATTTTATTAAATATCATCTCCACCAAACAGGACAAGCTTGCATCTGTTATAGTTTTGGAGAAAAATGTGTTCATTTCATGTATGCGCGAAATGCCTTAAAAATGGCTTTAAAATGGATTTGGAGCATGGAGACGATTATCTCGCGATTGCAAGATAACCAAACAAAACTTTTAGTGGATTTCTACTTATTTTATTAAATATCATCTCCACCAAACAGAACAAGCTTGCATCTGATAGTTTTGGAGAAAAATGTGTTCATTTCATGTATGCGCGAAATGCCTTAAAAATGGCTTTAAAATGGATTTGGAGCATGGAGACGATTATCTCGGGATTGCAAGATAACCAAACAAAACTTTTAGTGGATTTCTACTTATTTTATTAAATATCATCTCCACCAAACAGGACAAGCTTGCATCTGTTATAGTTTTGGAGAAAAATGTGTTCATTTCATGTATGCGCGAAATGCCTTAAAAATGGCTTTAAAATGGATTTGGAGCATGGAGACGATTATCTCGGGATTGCAATATAACCAAACAAAACTTTTAGTGGATTTCTACTTATTTTATTAAATATCATCTCCACCAAACAGGACAAGCTTGCATCTGTTATAGTTTTGGAGAAAAATGTGTTCATTTCATGTATGCGCGAAATGCCTTAAAAATGGCTTTAAAATGGATTTGGAGCATGGAGACGATTATCTCGGGATTGCAAGATAACCAAACAAAACGTTTAGTGGATTTCTACTTATTTTATTAAATATCATCTCCACCAAACAGGACAAGCTTGCATCTGTTATAGTTTTGGAGAAAAATGTGTTCATTTCATGTATGCGCGAAATGCCTTAAAAATGGCTTTAAAATGGATTTGGAGCATGGAGACGATTATCTCGGGATTGCAAGATAACCAAACAAAACTTTTAGTGGATTTCTACTTATTTTATTAAATATCATCTCCACCAAACAGGACAAGCTTGCATCTGTTATAGTTTTGGAGAAAAATGTGTTCATTTCATGTATGCGCGAAATGCCTTAAAAATGGCTTTAAAATGGATTTGGAGCATGGAGACGATTATCTCGGGATTGCAAGATAACCAAACAAAACTTTTAGTGGATTTCTACTTATTTTATTAAATATCATCTCCACCAAACAGGACAAGCTTGCATGTGTTATAGTTTTGGAGAAAAATGTGTTAATTTCATGTATGCGCAAAATGCCTTTGAAATGGCTTTAAAATGGATTTGGAGCATGGAGACGATTATCTCGGGATTGCAAGATAACCAAACAAAACTTTTAGTGGATTTCTACTTATTTTATTAAATATCATCTCCACCAAACAGGACAAGCTTGCATCTGTTATAGTTTTGGAGAAAAATGTGTTCATTTCATGTATGCGCGAAATGCCTTAAAAATGGCTTTAAAATGGATTTGGAGCATGGAGACGATTATCTCGGGATTGCAAGATAACCAAACAAAACTTTTAGTGGATTTCTACTTATTTTATTAAATATCATCTCCACCAAACAGGACAAGCTTGCATCTGATAGTTTTGGAGAAAAATGTGTTCATTTCATGTATGCGCGAAATGCCTTAAAAATGGCTTTAAAATGGATTTGGAGCATGGAGACGATTATCTCGGGATTGCAAGATAACCAAACAAAACTTTTAGTGGATTTCTACTTATTTTATTAAATATCATCTCCACCAAACAGGACAAGCTTGCATCTGTTATAGTTTTGGAGAAAAATGTGTTCATTTCATGTATGCGCGAAATGCCTTAAAAATGGCTTTAAAATGGATTTGGAGCATGGAGACGATTATCTCGGGATTGCAAGCCATTTTTAAGGCATTTCGCGCATACATGAAATGAACACATTTTTCTCCAAAACTATAACAGATGCAAGCTTGTCCTGTTTGGTGGAGATAATATTTAATAAAATAAGTAGAAATCTACTAAAAGTTTCGTTTGTTTATATTGCCATCCTGAGATAATCGTCTCCATGCTCCAAATCCATTTTAAAGCCATTTCAAAGGCATTTTGCGCATACATGAAATGAACACATTTTTCTCCAAAACTATAACACATGCAAGCTTGTCTTGTTTGGTGGAGATGATATTTAATAAAATAAGTAGAAATCCACTAAAAGTTTCGTTTGTTTATATTGCCATCCTGAGATAATCGTCTCCATGCTCCAAATCCATTTTAAAGCCATTTCAAAGGCATTTTGCGCATACATGAAATGAACACATTTTTCTCCAAAACTATAACACATGCAAGCTTGTCCTGTTTGGTGGAGATGATATTTAATAAAATAAGTAGAAATCCACTAAAAGTTTTGTTTGGTTATCTTGCAATCCCGAGATAATCGTCTCCATGCTCCAAATCCATTTTAAAGCCATTTTTAAGGCATTTCGCGCATACATGAAATGAACACATTTTTCTCCAAAACTATAACAGATGCAAGCTTGTCCTGTTTGGTGGAGATGATATTTAATAAAATAAGTAGAAATCCACTAAAAGTTTTGTTTGGTTATCTTGCAATCCCGAGATAATCGTCTCCATGCTCCAAATCCATTTTAAAGCCATTTTTAAGGCATTTCGCGCATACATGAAATGAACACATTTTTCTCCAAAACTATAACAGATGCAAGCTTGTCCTGTTTGGTGGAGATAATATTTAATAAAATAAGTAGAAATCTACTAAAAGTTTCGTTTGTTTATATTGCCATCCTGAGATAATCGTCTCCATGCTCCAAATCCATTTTAAAGCCATTTTTAAGGCATTTCGCGCATACATGAAATGAACACATTTTTCTCCAAAACTATAACAGATGCAAGCTTGTCCTGTTTGGTGGAGATGATATTTAATAAAATAAGTAGAAATCCACTAAAAGTTTTGTTTGGTTATCTTGCAATCCCGAGATAATCGTCTCCATGCTCCAAATCCATTTTAAAGCCATTTTTAAGGCATTTCGCGCATACATGAAATGAACACATTTTTCTCTAAAACTATAACAGATGCAAGCTTGTCCTGTTTGGTGGAGATGATATTTAATAAAATAAGTAGAAATCCACTAAAAGTTTTGTTTGGTTATATTGCAATCCCGAGATAATCGTCTCCATGCTCCAAATCCATTTTAAAGCCATTTTTAAGGCATTTCGCGCATACATGAAATGAACACATTTTTCTCCAAAACTATAACAGATGCAAGCTTGTCCTGTTTGGTGGAGATGATATTTAATAAAATAAGTAGAAATCCACTAAAAGTTTTGTTTGGTTATCTTGCAATCCCGAGATAATCGTCTCCATGCTCCAAATCCATTTTAAAGCCATTTTTAAGGCATTTCGCGCATACATGAAATGAACACATTTTTCTCCAAAACTATAACAGATGCAAGCTTGTCCTGTTTGGTGGAGATGATATTTAATAAAATAAGTAGAAATCCACTAAAAGTTTTGTTTGGTTATCTTGCAATCCCGAGATAATCGTCTCCATGCTCCAAATCCATTTTAAAGCCATTTTTAAGGCATTTCGCGCATACATGAAATGAACACATTTTTCTCCAAAACTATAACAGATGCAAGCTTGTCCTGTTTGGTGGAGATGATATTTAATAAAATAAGTAGAAATCCACTAAAAGTTTTGTTTGGTTATCTTGCAATCCCGAGATAATCGTCTCCATGCTCCAAATCCATTTTAAAGCCATTTTTAAGGCATTTCGCGCATACATGAAATGAACACATTTTTCTCCAAAACTATAACAGATGCAAGCTTGTCCTGTTTGGTGGAGATAATATTTAATAAAATAAGTAGAAATCTACTAAAAGTTTCGTTTGTTTATATTGCCATCCTGAGATAATCGTCTCCATGCTCCAAATCCATTTTAAAGCCATTTTTAAGGCATTTCGCGCATACATGAAATGAACACATTTTTCTCCAAAACTATAACAGATGCAAGCTTGTCCTGTTTGGTGGAGATGATATTTAATAAAATAAGTAGAAATCCACTAAAAGTTTTGTTTGGTTATCTTGCAATCCCGAGATAATCGTCTCCATGCTCCAAATCCATTTTAAAGCCATTTTTAAGGCATTTCGCGCATACATGAAATGAACACATTTTTCTCTAAAACTATAACAGATGCAAGCTTGTCCTGTTTGGTGGAGATGATATTTAATAAAATAAGTAGAAATCCACTAAAAGTTTTGTTTGGTTATATTGCAATCCCGAGATAATCGTCTCCATGCTCCAAATCCATTTTAAAGCCATTTTTAAGGCATTTCGCGCATACATGAAATGAACACATTTTTCTCCAAAACTATAACAGATGCAAGCTTGTCCTGTTTGGTGGAGATGATATTTAATAAAATAAGTAGAAATCCACTAAAAGTTTTGTTTGGTTATCTTGCAATCCCGAGATAATCGTCTCCATGCTCCAAATCCATTTTAAAGCCATTTTTAAGGCATTTCGCGCATACATGAAATGAACACATTTTTCTCCAAAACTATAACAGATGCAAGCTTGTCCTGTTTGGTGGAGATGATATTTAATAAAATAAGTAGAAATCCACTAAAAGTTTTGTTTGGTTATCTTGCAATCCCGAGATAATCGTCTCCATGCTCCAAATCCATTTTAAAGCCATTTTTAAGGCATTTCGCGCATACATGAAATGAACACATTTTTCTCCAAAACTATAACAGATGCAAGCTTGTCCTGTTTGGTGGAGATGATATTTAATAAAATAAGTAGAAATCCACTAAAAGTTTTGTTTGGTTATCTTGCAATCCCGAGATAATCGTCTCCATGCTCCAAATCCATTTTAAAGCCATTTTTAAGGCATTTCGCGCATACATGAAATGAACACATTTTTCTCCAAAACTATAACAGATGCAAGCTTGTCCTGTTTGGTGGAGATGATATTTAATAAAATAAGTAGAAATCCACTAAAAGTTTTGTTTGGTTATCTTGCAATCCCGAGATAATCGTCTCCATGCTCCAAATCCATTTTAAAGCCATTTTTAAGGCATTTCGCGCATACATGAAATGAACACATTTTTCTCCAAAACTATAACAGATGCAAGCTTGTCCTGTTTGGTGGAGATAATATTTAATAAAATAAGTAGAAATCTACTAAAAGTTTTGTTTGTTTATATTGCCATCCTGAGATAATCGTCTCCATGCTCCAAATCCATTTTAAAGCCATTTCAAAGGCATTTTGCGCATACATGAAATGAACACATTTTTCTCCAAAACTATAACACATGCAAGCTTGTCCTGTTTGGTGGAGATGATATTTAATAAAATAAGTAGAAATCCACTAAAAGTTTTGTTTGGTTATCTTGCAATCCCGAGATAATCGTCTCCATGCTCCAAATCCATTTTAAAGCCATTTTTAAGGCATTTCGCGCATACATGAAATGAACACATTTTTCTCCAAAACTATAACAGATGCAAGCTTGTCCTGTTTGGTGGAGATAATATTTAATAAAATAAGTAGAAATCAACTAAAAGTTTTATTTGGTTATCTTGCAATCCCGAGATAATCGTCTCCATGCTCCAAATCCATTTTAAAGCCATTTCAAAGGCATTTTGCGCATACATGAAATGAACACATTTTTCTCCAAAACTATAACACATGCAAGCTTGTCCTGTTTGGTGGAGATGATATTTAATAAAATAAGTAGAAATCCACTAAAAGTTTTGTTTGGTTATCTTGCAATCCCGAGATAATCGTCTCCATGCTCCAAATCCATTTTAAAGCCATTTTTAAGGCATTTCGCGCATACATGAAATGAACACATTTTTCTCCAAAACTATAACAGATGCAAGCTTGTCCTGTTTGGTGGAGATGATATTTAATAAAATAAGTAGAAATCCACTAAAAGTTTTGTTTGGTTATCTTGCAATCCCGAGATAATCGTCTCCATGCTCCAAATCCATTTTAAAGCCATTTTTAAGGCATTTCGCGCATACATGAAATGAACACATTTTTCTCCAAAACTATAACAGATGCAAGCTTGTCCTGTTTGGTGGAGATAATATTTAATAAAATAAGTAGAAATCTACTAAAAGTTTTGTTTGTTTATATTGCCATCCTGAGATAATCGTCTCCATGCTCCAAATCCATTTTAAAGCCATTTCAAAGGCATTTTGCGCATACATGAAATGAACACATTTTTCTCCAAAACTATAACACATGCAAGCTTGTCCTGTTTGGTGGAGATGATATTTAATAAAATAAGTAGAAATCCACTAAAAGTTTTGTTTGGTTATCTTGCAATCCCGAGATAATCGTCTCCATGCTCCAAATCCATTTTAAAGCCATTTTTAAGGCATTTCGCGCATACATGAAATGAACACATTTTTCTCCAAAACTATAACAGATGCAAGCTTGTCCTGTTTGGTGGAGATGATATTTAATAAAATAAGTAGAAATCCACTAAAAGTTTTGTTTGGTTATCTTGCAATCCCGAGATAATCGTCTCCATGCTCCAAATCCATTTTAAAGCCATTTTTAAGGCATTTCGCGCATACATGAAATGAACACATTTTTCTCCAAAACTATAACAGATGCAAGCTTGTCCTGTTTGGTGGAGATAATATTTAATAAAATAAGTAGAAATCTACTAAAAGTTTCGTTTGTTTATATTGCCATCCTGAGATAATCGTCTCCATGCTCCAAATCCATTTTAAAGCCATTTTTAAGGCATTTCGCGCATACATGAAATGAACACATTTTTCTCCAAAACTATAACAGATGCAAGCTTGTCCTGTTTGGTGGAGATGATATTTAATAAAATAAGTAGAAATCCACTAAAAGTTTTGTTTGGTTATCTTGCAATCCCGAGATAATCGTCTCCATGCTCCAAATCCATTTTAAAGCCATTTTTAAGGCATTTCGCGCATACATGAAATGAACACATTTTTCTCTAAAACTATAACAGATGCAAGCTTGTCCTGTTTGGTGGAGATGATATTTAATAAAATAAGTAGAAATCCACTAAAAGTTTTGTTTGGTTATATTGCAATCCCGAGATAATCGTCTCCATGCTCCAAATCCATTTTAAAGCCATTTTTAAGGCATTTCGCGCATACATGAAATGAACACATTTTTCTCCAAAACTATAACAGATGCAAGCTTGTCCTGTTTGGTGGAGATGATATTTAATAAAATAAGTAGAAATCCACTAAAAGTTTTGTTTGGTTATCTTGCAATCCCGAGATAATCGTCTCCATGCTCCAAATCCATTTTAAAGCCATTTTTAAGGCATTTCGCGCATACATGAAATGAACACATTTTTCTCCAAAACTATAACAGATGCAAGCTTGTCCTGTTTGGTGGAGATGATATTTAATAAAATAAGTAGAAATCCACTAAAAGTTTTGTTTGGTTATCTTGCAATCCCGAGATAATCGTCTCCATGCTCCAAATCCATTTTAAAGCCATTTTTAAGGCATTTCGCGCATACATGAAATGAACACATTTTTCTCCAAAACTATAACAGATGCAAGCTTGTCCTGTTTGGTGGAGATGATATTTAATAAAATAAGTAGAAATCCACTAAAAGTTTTGTTTGGTTATCTTGCAATCCCGAGATAATCGTCTCCATGCTCCAAATCCATTTTAAAGCCATTTTTAAGGCATTTCGCGCATACATGAAATGAACACATTTTTCTCCAAAACTATAACAGATGCAAGCTTGTCCTGTTTGGTGGAGATGATATTTAATAAAATAAGTAGAAATCCACTAAAAGTTTTGTTTGGTTATCTTGCAATCCCGAGATAATCGTCTCCATGCTCCAAATCCATTTTAAAGCCATTTTTAAGGCATTTCGCGCATACATGAAATGAACACATTTTTCTCCAAAACTATAACAGATGCAAGCTTGTCCTGTTTGGTGGAGATAATATTTAATAAAATAAGTAGAAATCTACTAAAAGTTTTGTTTGTTTATATTGCCATCCTGAGATAATCGTCTCCATGCTCCAAATCCATTTTAAAGCCATTTCAAAGGCATTTTGCGCATACATGAAATGAACACATTTTTCTCCAAAACTATAACACATGCAAGCTTGTCCTGTTTGGTGGAGATGATATTTAATAAAATAAGTAGAAATCCACTAAAAGTTTTGTTTGGTTATCTTGCAATCCCGAGATAATCGTCTCCATGCTCCAAATCCATTTTAAAGCCATTTTTAAGGCATTTCGCGCATACATGAAATGAACACATTTTTCTCCAAAACTATAACAGATGCAAGCTTGTCCTGTTTGGTGGAGATAATATTTAATAAAATAAGTAGAAATCAACTAAAAGTTTTATTTGGTTATCTTGCAATCCCGAGATAATCGTCTCCATGCTCCAAATCCATTTTAAAGCCATTTTTAAGGCATTTCGCGCATACATGAAATGAACACATTTTTCTCCAAAACTATAACAGATGCAAGCTTGTCCTGTTTGGTGGAGATGATATTTAATAAAATAAGTAGAAATCCACTAAAAGTTTTGTTTGGTTATCTTGCAATCCCGAGATAATGGTCTCCATGCTCCAAATCCATTTTAAAGCCATTTTTAAGGCATTTCGCGCATACATGAAATAAACACATTTTTCTCCAAAACTATAACAGATGCAAGCTTGTCCTGTTTGGTGGAGATGATATTTAATAAAATAAGTAGAAATCCACTAAAAGTTTTGTATGGTTATATTGCAATCCCGAGATAATCGTCTCCATGCTCCAAATCCATTTTAAAGCCATTTTTAAGGCATTTCGCGCATACATGAAATGAACACATTTTTCTCCAAAACTATAACAGATGCAAGCTTGTCCTGTTTGGTGGAGATGATATTTAATAAAATAAGTAGAAATCCACTAAAAGTTTTGTTTGGTTATCTTGCAATCCCGAGATAATCGTCTCCATGCTCCAAATCCATTTTAAAGCAATTTTTAAGGCATTTCGCGCATACATGAAATGAACACATTTTTCTCCAAAACTATAACAGATGCAAGCTTGTCCTGTTTGGTGGAGATGATATTTAATAAAATAAGTAGAAATCCACTAAAAGTTTTGTTTGGTTATCTTGCAATCCCGAGATAATCGTCTCCATGCTCGAAATCCATTTTAAAGCCATTTTTAAGGCATTTCGCGCATACATGAAATGAACACATTTTTCTCCAAAACTATAACAGATGCAAGCTTGTCCTGTTTGGTGGAGATGATATTTAATAAAATAAGTAGAAATCCACTAAAAGTTTTGTTTGGTTATCTTGCAATCCCGAGATAATCGTCTCCATGCTCCAAATCCATTTTAAAGCCATTTTTAAGGCATTTCGCGCATACATGAAATGAACACATTTTTCTCCAAAACTATAACAGATGCAAGCTTGTCCTGTTTGGTGGAGATAATATTTAATAAAATAAGTAGAAATCTACTAAAAGTTTTGTTTGTTTATATTGCCATCCTGAGATAATCGTCTCCATGCTCCAAATCCATTTTAAAGCCATTTCAAAGGCATTTTGCGCATACATGAAATGAACACATTTTTCTCCAAAACTATAACACATGCAAGCTTGTCCTGTTTGGTGGAGATGATATTTAATAAAATAAGTAGAAATCCACTAAAAGTTTTGTTTGGTTATCTTGCAATCCCGAGATAATCGTCTCCATGCTCCAAATCCATTTTAAAGCCATTTTTAAGGCATTTCGCGCATACATGAAATGAACACATTTTTCTCCAAAACTATAACAGATGCAAGCTTGTCCTGTTTGGTGGAGATGATATTTAATAAAATAAGTAGAAATCAACTAAAAGTTTTATTTGGTTATCTTGCAATCCCGAGATAATCGTCTCCATGCTCCAAATCCATTTTAAAGCCATTTTTAAGGCATTTCGCGCATACATGAAATGAACACATTTTTCTCCAAAACTATAACAGATGCAAGCTTGTCCTGTTTGGTGGAGATGATATTTAATAAAATAAGTAGAAATCCACTAAAAGTTTTGTTTGGTTATCTTGCAATCCCGAGATAATGGTCTCCATGCTCCAAATCCATTTTAAAGCCATTTTTAAGGCATTTCGCGCATACATGAAATAAACACATTTTTCTCCAAAACTATAACAGATGCAAGCTTGTCCTGTTTGGTGGAGATGATATTTAATAAAATAAGTAGAAATCCACTAAAAGTTTTGTATGGTTATATTGCAATCCCGAGATAATCGTCTCCATGCTCCAAATCCATTTTAAAGCCATTTTTAAGGCATTTCGCGCATACATGAAATGAACACATTTTTCTCCAAAACTATAACAGATGCAAGCTTGTCCTGTTTGGTGGAGATGATATTTAATAAAATAAGTAGAAATCCACTAAAAGTTTTGTTTGGTTATCTTGCAATCCCGAGATAATCGTCTCCATGCTCCAAATCCATTTTAAAGCAATTTTTAAGGCATTTCGCGCATACATGAAATGAACACATTTTTCTCCAAAACTATAACATGCAAGCTTGTCCTGTTTGGTGGAGATGATATTTAATAAAATAAGTAGAAATCCACTAAAAGTTTTGTTTGGTTATCTTGCAATCCCGAGATAATCGTCTCCATGCTCGAAATCCATTTTAAAGCCATTTTTAAGGCATTTCGCGCATACATGAAATGAACACATTTTTCTCCAAAACTATAACAGATGCAAGCTTGTCCTGTTTGGTGGAGATGATATTTAATAAAATAAGTAGAAATCCACTAAAAGTTTTGTTTGGTTATCTTGCAATCCCGAGATAATCGTCTCCATGCTCCAAATCCATTTTAAAGCCATTTTTAAGGCATTTCGCGCATACATGAAATGAACACATTTTTCTCCAAAACTATAACAGATGCAAGCTTGTCCTGTTTGGTGGAGATGATATTTAATAAAATAAGTAGAAATCCACTAAAAGTTTTGTTTGGTTATCTTGCAATCCCGAGATAATCGTCTCCATGCTCCAAATCCATTTTAAAGCCATTTTAAGGCATTTCGCGCATACATGAAATGAACACATTTTTCTCCAAAACTATAACAGATGCAAGCTTGTCCTGTTTGGTGGAGATGATATTTAATAAAATAAGTAGAAATCCACTAAAAGTTTTGTTTGGTTATCTTGCAATCCCGAGATAATCGTCTCCATGCTCCAAATCCATTTTAAAGCCATTTTTAAGGCATTTCGCGCATACATGAAATGAACACATTTTTCTCCAAAACTATAACAGATGCAAGCTTGTCCTGTTTGGTGGAGATGATATTTAATAAAATAAGTAGAAATCCACTAAAAGTTTTGTTTGGTTATATTGCAATCCCGAGATAATCGTCTCCATGCTCCAAATCCATTTTAAAGCCATTTTTAAGGCATTTCGCGCATACATGAAATGAACACATTTTTCTCCAAAACTATAACAGATGCAAGCTTGTCCTGTTTGGTGGAGATGATATTTAATAAAATAAGTAGAAATCCACTAAAAGTTTTGTTTGGTTATCTTGCAATCCCGAGATAATCGTCTCCATGCTCCAAATCCATTTTAAAGCCATTTTTAAGGCATTTCGCGCATACATGAAATGAACACATTTTTCTCCAAAACTATAACAGATGCAAGCTTGTCCTGTTTGGTGGAGATGATATTTAATAAAATAAGTAGAAATCCACTAAAAGTTTTGTTTGGTTATTTTGCAATCCCGAGATAATCGTCTCCATGCTCCAAATCCATTTTAAAGCCATTTTTAAGGCATTTCGCGCATACATGAAATGAACACATTTTTCTCCAAAACTATAACAGATGCAAGCTTGTCCTGTTTGGTGGAGATGATATTTAATAAAATAAGTAGAAATCCACTAAAAGTTTTGTTTGGTTATCTTGCAATCCCGAGATAATCGTCTCCATGCTCCAAATCCATTTTAAAGCCATTTTTAAGGCATTTCGCGCATACATGAAATGAACACATTTTTCTCCAAAACTATAACAGATGCAAGCTTGTCCTGTTTGGTGGAGATGATATTTAATAAAATAAGTAGAAATCCACTAAAAGTTTTGTTTGGTTATCTTGCAATCCCGAGATAATCGTCTCCATGCTCCAAATCCATTTTAAAGCCATTTTTAAGGCATTTCGCGCATACATGAAATGAACACATTTTTCTCCAAAACTATAACAGATGCAAGCTTGTCCTGTTTGGTGGAGATGATATTTAATAAAATAAGTAGAAATCCACTAAAAGTTTTGTTTGGTTATCTTGCAATCCTGAGATAATCGTCTCCATGCTCCAAATCCATTTTAAAGTCATTTTTAAGGCATTTCGCGCATACATGAAATGAACACATTTTTCTCCAAAACTATAACAGATGCAAGCTTGTCCTGTTTGGTGGAGATAATATTTAATAAAATAAGTAGAAATCTACTAAAAGTTTTGTTTGTTTATATTGCCATCCTGAGATAATCGTCTCCATGCTCCAAATCCATTTTAAAGCCATTTCAAAGGCATTTTGCGCATACATGAAATGAACACATTTTTCTCCAAAACTATAACACATGCAAGCTTGTCCTGTTTGGTGGAGATGATATTTAATAAAATAAGTAGAAATCCACTAAAAGTTTTGTTTGGTTATCTTGCAATCCCGAGATAATCGTCTCCATGCTCCAAATCCATTTTAAAGCCATTTTTAAGGCATTTCGCGCATACATGAAATGAACACATTTTTCTCCAAAACTATAACAGATGCAAGCTTGTCCTGTTTGGTGGAGATGATATTTAATAAAATAAGTAGAAATCAACTAAAAGTTTTATTTGGTTATCTTGCAATCCCGAGATAATCGTCTCCATGCTCCAAATCCATTTTAAAGCCATTTTTAAGGCATTTCGCGCATACATGAAATGAACACATTTTTCTCCAAAACTATAACAGATGCAAGCTTGTCCTGTTTGGTGGAGATGATATTTAATAAAATAAGTAGAAATCCACTAAAAGTTTTGTTTGGTTATCTTGCAATCCCGAGATAATCGTCTCCATGCTCGAAATCCATTTTAAAGCCATTTTTAAGGCATTTCGCGCATACATGAAATGAACACATTTTTCTCCAAAACTATAACAGATGCAAGCTTGTCCTGTTTGGTGGAGATGATATTTAATAAAATAAGTAGAAATCCACTAAAAGTTTTGTTTGGTTATCTTGCAATCCCGAGATAATCGTCTCCATGCTCCAAATCCATTTTAAAGCCATTTTTAAGGCATTTCGCGCATACATGAAATGAACACATTTTTCTCCAAAACTATAACAGATGCAAGCTTGTCCTGTTTGATGGAGATGATATTTAATAAAATAAGTAGAAATCCACTAAAAGTTTTGTTTGGTTAACTTGCAATCCCGAGATAATCGTCTCCATGCTCCAAATCCATTTTAAAGCCATTTTAAGGCATTTCGCGCATACATGAAATGAACACATTTTTCTCCAAAACTATAACAGATGCAAGCTTGTCCTGTTTGGTGGAGATGATATTTAATAAAATAAGTAGAAATCCACTAAAAGTTTTGTTTGGTTATCTTGCAATCCCGAGATAATCGTCTCCATGCTCCAAATCCATTTTAAAGCCATTTTTAAGGCATTTCGCGCATACATGAAATGAACACATTTTTCTCCAAAACTATAACAGATGCAAGCTTGTCCTGTTTGGTGGAGATGATATTTAATAAAATAAGTAGAAATCCACTAAAAGTTTTGTTTGGTTATATTGCAATCCCGAGATAATCGTCTCCATGCTCCAAATCCATTTTAAAGCCATTTTTAAGGCATTTCGCGCATACATGAAATGAACACATTTTTCTCCAAAACTATAACAGATGCAAGCTTGTCCTGTTTGGTGGAGATGATATTTAATAAAATAAGTAGAAATCCACTAAAAGTTTTGTTTGGTTATCTTGCAATCCCGAGATAATCGTCTCCATGCTCCAAATCCATTTTAAAGCCATTTTTAAGGCATTTCGCGCATACATGAAATGAACACATTTTTCTCCAAAACTATAACAGATGCAAGCTTGTCCTGTTTGGTGGAGATGATATTTAATAAAATAAGTAGAAATCCACTAAAAGTTTTGTTTGGTTATCTTGCAATCCCGACATAATCGTCTCCATGCTCCAAATCCATTTTAAAGCCATTTTTAAGGCATTTCGCGCATACATGAAATGAACACATTTTTCTCCAAAACTATAACAGATGCAAGCTTGTCCTGTTTGGTGGAGATGATATTTAATAAAATAAGTAGAAATCCACTAAAAGTTTTGTTTGGTTATCTTGCAATCCCGAGATAATCGTCTCCATGCTCCAAATCCATTTTAAAGCCATTTTTAAGGCATTTCGCGCATACATGAAATGAACACATTTTTCTCCAAAACTATAACAGATGCAAGCTTGTCCTGTTTGGTGGAGATAATATTTAATAAAATAAGTTGAAATCTACTAAAAGTTTCGTTTGTTTATATTGCCATCCTGAGATAATCGTCTCCATGCTCCAAATCCATTTTAAAGCCATTTCAAAGGCATTTTGCGCATACATGAAATGAACACATTTTTCTCCAAAACTATAACACATGCAAGCTTGTCCTGTTTGGTGGAGATGATATTTAATAAAATAAGTAGAAATCCACTAAAAGTTTTGTTTGGTTATCTTGCAATCCCGAGATAATCGTCTCCATGCTCCAAATCCATTTTAAAGCCATTTTTAAGGCATTTCGCGCATACATGAAATGAACACATTTTTCTCCAGAACTATAACAGATGCAAGCTTGTCCTGTTTGGTGGAGATAATATTTAATAAAATAAGTAGAAATCTACTAAAAGTTTCGTTTGTTTATATTGCCATCCTGAGATAATCGTCTCCATGCTCCAAATCCATTTTAAAGCCATTTTAAAGGCATTTTGCGCATACATGAAATGAACACATTTTTCTCCAAAACTATAACACATGCAAGCTTGTCCTGTTTGGTGGAGATGATATTTAATAAAATAAGTAGAAATCCACTAAAAGTTTTGTTTGGTTATCTTGCAATCCCGAGATAATCGTCTCCATGCTCCAAATCCATTTTAAAGCCATTTTTAAGGCATTTCGCGCATACATGAAATGAACACATTTTTCTCCAAAACTATAACAGATGCAAGCTTGTCCTGTTTGGTGGAGATGATATTTAATAAAATAAGTAGAAATCCACTAAAAGTTTTGTTTGGTTATCTTGCAATCCCGAGATAATCGTCTCCATGCTCCAAATCCATTTTAAAGCCATTTTTAAGGCATTTCGCGCATACATGAAATGAACACATTTTTCTCCAAAACTATAACAGATGCAAGCTTGTCCTGTTTGGTGGAGATGATATTTAATAAAATAAGTAGAAATCCACTAAAAGTTTTGTTTGGTTATCTTGCAATCCCGAGATAATCGTCTCCATGCTCCAAATCCATTTTAAAGCCATTTTAAGGCATTTCGCGCATACATGAAATGAACACATTTTTCTCCAAAACTATAACAGATGCAAGCTTGTCCTGTTTGGTGGAGATGATATTTAATAAAATAAGTAGAAATCCACTAAAAGTTTTGTTTGGTTATATTGCAATCCCGAGATAATCGTCTCCATGCTCCAAATCCATTTTAAAGCCATTTTTAAGGCATTTCGCGCATACATGAAATGAACACATTTTTCTCCAAAACTATAACAGATGCAAGCTTGTCCTGTTTGGTGGAGATGATATTTAATAAAATAAGTAGAAATCCACTAAAAGTTTTGTTTGGTTATCTTGCTATCCCGAGATAATCGTCTCCATGCACCAAATCCATTTTAAAGCCATTTTTAAGGCATTTCGCGCATACATGAAATGAACACATTTTTCTCCAAAACTATAACAGATGCAAGCTTGTCCTGTTTGGTGGAGATAATATTTAATAAAATAAGTAGAAATCTACTAAAAGTTTCGTTTGTTTATATTGCCATCCTGAGATAATCGTCTCCATGCTCCAAATCCATTTTAAAGCCATTTCAAAGGCATTTTGCGCATACATGAAATGAACACATTTTTCTCCAAAACTATAACACATGCAAGCTTGTCCTGTTTGGTGGAGATGATATTTAATAAAATAAGTAGAAATCCACTAAAAGTTTTGTTTGGTTATCTTGCAATCCCGAGATAATCGTCTCCATGCTCCAAATCCATTTTAAAGCCATTTTTAAGGCATTTCGCGCATACATGAAATGAACACATTTTTCTCCAAAACTATAACAGATGCAAGCTTGTCCTGTTTGGTGGAGATGATATTTAATAAAATAAGTAGAAATCCACTAAAAGTTTTGTTTGGTTATCTTGCAATCCCGAGATAATCGTCTCCATGCTCCAAATCCATTTTAAAGCCATTTTTAAGGCATTTCGCGCATACATGAAATGAACACATTTTTCTCCAAAACTATAACAGATGCAAGCTTGTCCTGTTTGGTGGAGATGATATTTAATAAAATAGGTAGAAATCCACTAAAAGTTTTGTTTGGTTATCTTGCAATCCCGAGATAATCGTCTCCATGCTCCAAATCCATTTTAAAGCCATTTTTAAGGCATTTCGCGCATACATGAAATGAACACATTTTTCTCCAAAACTATAACAGATGCAAGCTTGTCCTGTTTGGTGGAGATGATATTTAATAAAATAAGTAGAAATCCACTAAACGTTTTGTTTGGTTATCTTGCAATCCCGAGATAATCGTCTCCATGCTCCAAATCCATTTTAAAGCCATTTTTAAGGCATTTCGCGCATACATGAAATGAACACATTTTTCTCCAAAACTATAACAGATGCAAGCTTGTCCTGTTTGGTGGAGATGATATTTAATAAAATAAGTAGAAATCCACTAAAAGTTTTGTTTGGTTATATTGCAATCCCAAGATAATCGTCTCCATGCTCCAAATCCATTTTAAAGCCATTTTTAAGGCATTTCGCGCATACATGAAATGAACACATTTTTCTCCAAAACTATAACAGATGCAAGCTTGTCCTGTTTGGTGGAGATGATATTTAATAAAATAAGTAGAAATCCACTAAAAGTTTTGTTTGGTTATCTTGCAATCCCGAGATAATCGTCTCCATGCTCCAAATCCATTTTAAAGCCATTTTTAAGGCATTTCGCGCATACATGAAATGAACACATTTTTCTCCAAAACTATAACAGATGCAAGCTTGTCCTGTTTGGTGGAGATGATATTTAATAAAATAAGTAGAAATTTACTAAAAGTTTTGTTTGGTTATCTTGCAATCCCGAGATAATCGTCTCCATGCTCCAAATCCATTTTAAAGCCATTTTTAAGGCATTTCGCGCATACATGAAATGAACACATTTTTCTCCAAAACTATAACAGATGCAAGCTTGTCCTGTTTGGTGGAGATGATATTTAATAAAATAAGTAGAAATCCACTAAAAGTTTTGTTTGGTTATCTTGCAATCCCGAGATAATCGTCTCCATGCTCCAAATCCATTTTAAAGCCATTTTTAAGGCATTTCGCGCATACATGAAATGAACACATTTTTCTCCAAAACTATAACAGATGCAAGCTTGTCCTGTTTGGTGGAGATAATATTTAATAAAATAAGTAGAAATCTACTAAAAGTTTCGTTTGTTTATATTGCCATCCTGAGATAATCGTCTCCATGCTCCAAATCCATTTTAAAGCCATTTCAAAGGCATTTTGCGCATACATGAAATGAACACATTTTTCTCCAAAACTATAACACATGCAAGCTTGTCCTGTTTGGTGGAGATGATATTTAATAAAATAAGTAGAAATCCACTAAATGTTTTGTTTGGTTATCTTGCAATCCCGAGATAATCGTCTCCATGCTCCAAATCCATTTTAAAGCCATTTTTAAGGCATTTCGCGCATACATGAAATGAACACATTTTTCTCCAAAACTATAACAGATGCAAGCTTGTCCTGTTTGGTGGAGATGATATTTAATAAAATAAGTAGAAATCCACTAAAAGTTTTGTTTGGTTATCTTGCAATCCCGAGATAATCGTCTCCATGCTCCAAATCCATTTTAAAGCCATTTTTAAGGCATTTCGCGCATACATGAAATGAACACATTTTTCTCCAAAACTATAACAGATGCAAGCTTGTCCTGTTTGGTGGAGATAATATTTAATAAAATAAGTAGAAATCTACTAAAAGTTTCGTTTGTTTATATTGCCATCCTGAGATAATCGTCTCCATGCTCCAAATCCATTTTAAAGCCATTTCAAAGGCATTTTGCGCATACATGAAATGAACACATTTTTCTCCAAAACTATAACACATGCAAGCTTGTCCTGTTTGGTGGAGATGATATTTAATAAAATAAGTAGAAATCCACTAAAAGTTTTGTTTGGTTATCTTGCAATCCCGAGATAATCGTCTCCATGCTCCAAATCCATTTTAAAGCCATTTTTAAGGCATTTCGCGCATACATGAAATGAACACATTTTTCTCCAAAACTATAACAGATGCAAGCTTGTCCTGTTTGGTGGAGATGATATTTAATAAAATAAGTAGAAATCCACTAAAAGTTTTGTTTGGTTATCTTGCAATCCCGAGATAATCGTCTCCATGCTCCAAATCCATTTTAAAGCCATTTTTAAGGCATTTCGCGCATACATGAAATGAACACATTTTTCTCCAAAACTATAACAGATGCAAGCTTGTCCTGTTTGGTGGAGATAATATTTAATAAAATAAGTAGAAATCTACTAAAAGTTTCGTTTGTTTATATTGCCATCCTGAGATAATCGTCTCCATGCTCCAAATCCATTTTAAAGCCATTTCAAAGGCATTTTGCGCATACATGAAATGAACACATTTTTCTCCAAAACTATAACACATGCAAGCTTGTCCTGTTTGGTGGAGATGATATTTAATAAAATAAGTAGAAATCCACTAAAAGTTTTGTTTGGTTATCTTGCAATCCCGAGATAATCGTCTCCATGCTCCAAATCCATTTTAAAGCCATTTTTAAGGCATTTCGCGCATACATGAAATGAACACATTTTTCTCCAAAACTATAACAGATGCAAGCTTGTCCTGTTTGGTGGAGATGATATTTAATAAAATAAGTAGAAATCCACTAAAAGTTTTGTTTGGTTATCTTGCAATCCCGAGATAATCGTCTCCATGCTCCAAATCCATTTTAAAGCCATTTTTAAGGCATTTCGCGCATACATGAAATGAACACATTTTTCTCCAAAACTATAACAGATGCAAGCTTGTCCTGTTTGGTGGAGATAATATTTAATAAAATAAGTAGAAATCTACTAAAAGTTTCGTTTGTTTATATTGCCATCCTGAGATAATCGTCTCCATGCTCCAAATCCATTTTAAAGCCATTTTTAAGGCATTTCGCGCATACATGAAATGAACACATTTTTCTCCAAAACTATAACAGATGCAAGCTTGTCCTGTTTGGTGGAGATGATATTTAATAAAATAAGTAGAAATCCACTAAAAGTTTTGTTTGGTTATATTGCAATCCCGAGATAATCGTCTCCATGCTCCAAATCCATTTTAAAGCCATTTTTAAGGCATTTCGCGCATACATGAAATGAACACATTTTTCTCCAAAACTATAACAGATGCAAGCTTGTCCTGTTTGGTAGAGATGATATTTAATAAAATAAGTAGAAATCCACTAAAAGTTTTGTTTGGTTATCTTGCAATCCCGAGATAATCGTCTCCATGCTCCAAATCCATTTTAAAGCCATTTTTAAGGCATTTCGCGCATACATGAAATGAACACATTTTTCTCCAAAACTATAACAGATGCAAGCTTGTCCTGTTTGGTGGAGATAATATTTAATAAAATAAGTAGAAATCTACTAAAAGTTTCGTTTGTTTATATTGCCATCCTGAGATAATCGTCTCCATGCTCCAAATCCATTTTAAAGCCATTTCAAAGGCATTTTGCGCATACATGAAATGAACACATTTTTCTCCAAAACTATAACACATGCAAGCTTGTCCTGTTTGGTGGAGATGATATTTAATAAAATAAGTAGAAATCCACTAAAAGTTTTGTTTGGTTATCTTGCAATCCCGAGATAATCGTCTCCATGCTCCAAATCCATTTTAAAGCCATTTTTAAGGCATTTCGCGCATACATGAAATGAACACATTTTTCTCCAAAACTATAACAGATGCAAGCTTGTCCTGTTTGGTGGAGATGATATTTAATAAAATAAGTAGAAATCCACTAAAAGTTTTGTTTGGTTATCTTGCAATCCGGAGATAATCGTCTCCATGCTCCAAATCCATTTTAAAGCCATTTTTAAGGCATTTCGCGCATACATGAAATGAACACATTTTTCTCCAAAACTATAACAGATGCAAGCTTGTCCTGTTTGGTGGAGATAATATTTAATAAAATAAGTAGAAATCTACTAAAAGTTTCGTTTGTTTATATTGCCATCCTGAGATAATCGTCTCCATGCTCCAAATCCATTTTAAAGCCATTTCAAAGGCATTTTGCGCATACATGAAATGAACACATTTTTCTCCAAAACTATAACACATGCAAGCTTGTCCTGTTTGGTGGAGATGATATTTAATAAAATAAGTAGAAATCCACTAAAAGTTTTGTTTGGTTATCTTGCAATCCCGAGATAATCGTCTCCATGCTCCAAATCCATTTTAAAGCCATTTTTAAGGCATTTCGCGCATACATGAAATGAACACATTTTTCTCCAAAACTATAACAGATGCAAGCTTGTCCTGTTTGGTGGAGATGATATTTAATAAAATAAGTAGAAATCCACTAAAAGTTTTGTTTGGTTATCTTGCAATCCCGAGATAATCGTCTCCATGCTCCAAATCCATTTTAAAGCCATTTTTAAGGCATTTCGCGCATACATGAAATGAACACATTTTTCTCCAAAACTATAACAGATGCAAGCTTGTCCTGTTTGGTGGAGATAATATTTAATAAAATAAGTAGAAATCTACTAAAAGTTTCGTTTGTTTATATTGCCATCCTGAGATAATCGTCTCCATGCTCCAAATCCATTTTAAAGCCATTTCAAAGGCATTTTGCGCATACATGAAATGAACACATTTTTCTCCAAAACTATAACACATGCAAGCTTGTCCTGTTTGGTGGAGATGATATTTAATAAAATAAGTAGAAATCCACTAAAAGTTTTGTTTGGTTATCTTGCAATCCCGAGATAATCGTCTCCATGCTCCAAATCCATTTTAAAGCCATTTTTAAGGCATTTCGCGCATACATGAAATGAACACATTTTTCTCCAAAACTATAACAGATGCAAGCTTGTCCTGTTTGGTGGAGATGATATTTAATAAAATAAGTAGAAATCCACTAAAAGTTTTGTTTGGTTATCTTGCAATCCCGAGATAATCGTCTCCATGCTCCAAATCCATTTTAAAGCCATTTTTAAGGCATTTCGCGCATACATGAAATGAACACATTTTTCTCCAAAACTATAACAGATGCAAGCTTGTCCTGTTTGGTGGAGATAATATTTAATAAAATAAGTAGAAATCTACTAAAAGTTTCGTTTGTTTATATTGCCATCCTGAGATAATCGTCTCCATGCTCCAAATCCATTTTAAAGCCATTTTTAAGGCATTTCGCGCATACATGAAATGAACACATTTTTCTCCAAAACTATAACAGATGCAAGCTTGTCCTGTTTGGTGGAGATGATATTTAATAAAATAAGTAGAAATCCACTAAAAGTTTTGTTTGGTTATATTGCAATCCCGAGATAATCGTCTCCATGCTCCAAATCCATTTTAAAGCCATTTTTAAGGCATTTCGCGCATACATGAAATGAACACATTTTTCTCCAAAACTATAACAGATGCAAGCTTGTCCTGTTTGGTAGAGATGATATTTAATAAAATAAGTAGAAATCCACTAAAAGTTTTGTTTGGTTATCTTGCAATCCCGAGATAATCGTCTCCATGCTCCAAATCCATTTTAAAGCCATTTTTAAGGCATTTCGCGCATACATGAAATGAACACATTTTTCTCCAAAACTATAACAGATGCAAGCTTGTCCTGTTTGGTGGAGATAATATTTAATAAAATAAGTAGAAATCTACTAAAAGTTTCGTTTGTTTATATTGCCATCCTGAGATAATCGTCTCCATGCTCCAAATCCATTTTAAAGCCATTTCAAAGGCATTTTGCGCATACATGAAATGAACACATTTTTCTCCAAAACTATAACACATGCAAGCTTGTCCTGTTTGGTGGAGATGATATTTAATAAAATAAGTAGAAATCCACTAAAAGTTTTGTTTGGTTATCTTGCAATCCCGAGATAATCGTCTCCATGCTCCAAATCCATTTTAAAGCCATTTTTAAGGCATTTCGCGCATACATGAAATGAACACATTTTTCTCCAAAACTATAACAGATGCAAGCTTGTCCTGTTTGGTGGAGATGATATTTAATAAAATAAGTAGAAATCCACTAAAAGTTTTGTTTGGTTATCTTGCAATCCGGAGATAATCGTCTCCATGCTCCAAATCCATTTTAAAGCCATTTTTAAGGCATTTCGCGCATACATGAAATGAACACATTTTTCTCCAAAACTATAACAGATGCAAGCTTGTCCTGTTTGGTGGAGATAATATTTAATAAAATAAGTAGAAATCTACTAAAAGTTTCGTTTGTTTATATTGCCATCCTGAGATAATCGTCTCCATGCTCCAAATCCATTTTAAAGCCATTTCAAAGGCATTTTGCGCATACATGAAATGAACACATTTTTCTCCAAAACTATAACACATGCAAGCTTGTCCTGTTTGGTGGAGATGATATTTAATAAAATAAGTAGAAATCCACTAAAAGTTTTGTTTGGTTATCTTGCAATCCCGAGATAATCGTCTCCATGCTCCAAATCCATTTTAAAGCCATTTTTAAGGCATTTCGCGCATACATGAAATGAACACATTTTTCTCCAAAACTATAACAGATGCAAGCTTGTCCTGTTTGGTGGAGATGATATTTAATAAAATAAGTAGAAATCCACTAAAAGTTTTGTTTGGTTATCTTGCAATCCCGAGATAATCGTCTCCATGCTCCAAATCCATTTTAAAGCCATTTTTAAGGCATTTCGCGCATACATGAAATGAACACATTTTTCTCCAAAACTATAACAGATGCAAGCTTGTCCTGTTTGGTGGAGATAATATTTAATAAAATAAGTAGAAATCTACTAAAAGTTTCGTTTGTTTATATTGCCATCCTGAGATAATCGTCTCCATGCTCCAAATCCATTTTAAAGCCATTTCAAAGGCATTTTGCGCATACATGAAATGAACACATTTTTCTCCAAAACTATAACACATGCAAGCTTGTCCTGTTTGGTGGAGATGATATTTAATAAAATAAGTAGAAATCCACTAAAAGTTTTGTTTGGTTATCTTGCAATCCCGAGATAATCGTCTCCATGCTCCAAATCCATTTTAAAGCCATTTTTAAGGCATTTCGCGCATACATGAAATGAACACATTTTTCTCCAAAACTATAACAGATGCAAGCTTGTCCTGTTTGGTGGAGATGATATTTAATAAAATAAGTAGAAATCCACTAAAAGTTTTGTTTGGTTATCTTGCAATCCCGAGATAATCGTCTCCATGCTCCAAATCCATTTTAAAGCCATTTTTAAGGCATTTCGCGCATACATGAAATGAACACATTTTTCTCCAAAACTATAACAGATGCAAGCTTGTCCTGTTTGGTGGAGATAATATTTAATAAAATAAGTAGAAATCTACTAAAAGTTTCGTTTGTTTATATTGCCATCCTGAGATAATCGTCTCCATGCTCCAAATCCATTTTAAAGCCATTTTTAAGGCATTTCGCGCATACATGAAATGAACACATTTTTCTCCAAAACTATAACAGATGCAAGCTTGTCCTGTTTGGTGGAGATGATATTTAATAAAATAAGTAGAAATCCACTAAAAGTTTTGTTTGGTTATATTGCAATCCCGAGATAATCGTCTCCATGCTCCAAATCCATTTTAAAGCCATTTTTAAGGCATTTCGCGCATACATGAAATGAACACATTTTTCTCCAAAACTATAACAGATGCAAGCTTGTCCTGTTTGGTAGAGATGATATTTAATAAAATAAGTAGAAATCCACTAAAAGTTTTGTTTGGTTATCTTGCAATCCCGAGATAATCGTCTCCATGCTCCAAATCCATTTTAAAGCCATTTTTAAGGCATTTCGCGCATACATGAAATGAACACATTTTTCTCCAAAACTATAACAGATGCAAGCTTGTCCTGTTTGGTGGAGATAATATTTAATAAAATAAGTAGAAATCTACTAAAAGTTTCGTTTGTTTATATTGCCATCCTGAGATAATCGTCTCCATGCTCCAAATCCATTTTAAAGCCATTTCAAAGGCATTTTGCGCATACATGAAATGAACACATTTTTCTCCAAAACTATAACACATGCAAGCTTGTCCTGTTTGGTGGAGATGATATTTAATAAAATAAGTAGAAATCCACTAAAAGTTTTGTTTGGTTATCTTGCAATCCCGAGATAATCGTCTCCATGCTCCAAATCCATTTTAAAGCCATTTTTAAGGCATTTCGCGCATACATGAAATGAACACATTTTTCTCCAAAACTATAACAGATGCAAGCTTGTCCTGTTTGGTGGAGATGATATTTAATAAAATAAGTAGAAATCCACTAAAAGTTTTGTTTGGTTATCTTGCAATCCGGAGATAATCGTCTCCATGCTCCAAATCCATTTTAAAGCCATTTTTAAGGCATTTCGCGCATACATGAAATGAACACATTTTTCTCCAAAACTATAACAGATGCAAGCTTGTCCTGTTTGGTGGAGATGATATTTAATAAAATAAGTAGAAATCCACTAAAAGTTTTGTTTGGTTATCTTGCAATCCCGAGATAATCGTCTCCATGCTCCAAATCCATTTTAAAGCCATTTCAAAGGCATTTTGCGCATACATGAAATGAACACATTTTTCTCCAAAACTATAACACATGCAAGCTTGTCCTGTTTGGTGGAGATGATATTTAATAAAATAAGTAGAAATCCACTAAAAGTTTTGTTTGGTTATCTTGCAATCCCGAGATAATCGTCTCCATGCTCCAAATCCATTTTAAAGCCATTTTTAAGGCATTTCGCGCATACATGAAATGAACACATTTTTCTCCAAAACTATAACAGATGCAAGCTTGTCCTGTTTGGTGGAGATGATATTTAATAAAATAAGTAGAAATCCACTAAAAGTTTTGTTTGGTTATATTGCAATCCCGAGATAATCGTCTCCATGCTCCAAATCCATTTTAAAGCCATTTTTAAGGCATTTCGCGCATACATGAAATGAACACATTTTTCTCCAAAACTATAACAGATGCAAGCTTGTCCTGTTTGGTGGAGATGATATTTAATAAAATAAGTAGAAATCCACTAAACGTTTTGTTTGGTTATCTTGCAATCCCGAGATAATCGTCTCCATGCTCCAAATCCATTTTAAAGCCATTTTTAAGGCATTTCGCGCATACATGAAATGAACACATTTTTCTCCAAAACTATAACAGATGCAAGCTTGTCCTGTTTGGTGGAGATGATATTTAATAAAATAAGTAGAAATCCACTAAAAGTTTTGTTTGGTTATATTGCAATCCCGAGATAATCGTCTCCATGCTCCAAATCCATTTTAAAGCCATTTTTAAGGCATTTCGCGCATACATGAAATGAACACATTTTTCTCCAAAACTATAACAGATGCAAGCTTGTCCTGTTTGGTGGAGATGATATTTAATAAAATAAGTAGAAATCCACTAAAAGTTTTGTTTGGTTATCTTGCAATCCGGAGATAATCGTCTCCATGCTCCAAATCCATTTTAAAGCCATTTTTAAGGCATTTCGCGCATACATGAAATGAACACATTTTTCTCCAAAACTATAACAGATGCAAGCTTGTCCTGTTTGGTGGAGATGATATTTAATAAAATAAGTAGAAATCCACTAAAAGTTTTGTTTGGTTATCTTGCAATCCCGAGATAATCGTCTCCATGCTCCAAATCCATTTTAAAGCCATTTTTAAGGCATTTCGCGCATACATGAAATGAACACATTTTTCTCCAAAACTATAACAGATGCAAGCTTGTCCTGTTTGGTGGAGATGATATTTAATAAAATAAGTAGAAATCCACTAAAAGTTTTGTTTGGTTATCTTGCAATCCCGAGATAATCGTCTCCATGCTCCAAATCCATTTTAAAGCCATTTTTAAGGCATTTCGCGCATACATGAAATGAACACATTTTTCTCCAAAACTATAACAGATGCAAGCTTGTCCTGTTTGGTGGAGATGATATTTAATAAAATAAGTAGAAATCCACTAAAAGTTTTGTTTGGTTATCTTGCAATCCCGAGATAATCGTCTCCATGCTCCAAATCCATTTTAAAGCCATTTTTAAGGCATTTCGCGCATACATGAAATGAACACATTTTTCTCCAAAACTATACCAGATGCAAGCTTGTCCTGTTTGGTGGAGATAATATTTAATAAAATAAGTAGAAATCTACTAAAAGTTTCGTTTTTTTATATTGCCATCCTGAGATAATCGTCTCCATGCTCCAAATCCATTTTAAAGCCATTTCAAAGGCATTTTGCGCATACATGAAATGAACACATTTTTCTCCAAAACTATAACACATGCAAGCTTGTCCTATTTGGTGGAGATGATATTTAATAAAATAAGTAGAAATCCACTAAAAGTTTTGTTTGGTTATCTTGCAATCCCGAGATAATCGTCTCCATGCTCCAAATCCATTTTAAAGCCATTTTTAAGGCATTTCGCGCATACATGAAATGAACACATTTTTCTCCAAAACTATAACAGATGCAAGCTTGTCCTGTTTGGTGGAGATGATATTTAATAAAATAAGTAGAAATCCACTAAAAGTTTTGTTTGGTTATCTTGCAATCCCGAGATAATCGTCTCCATGCTCCAAATCCATTTTAAAGCCATTTTTAAGGCATTTCGCGCATACATGAAATGAACACATTTTTCTCCAAAACTATAACAGATGCAGTCTCCGAAGAGTGCTCAAATGACATGGCAACAGCATGGGGAAGACCCCTTGAAGCATTTATCACTCAAAAGTCACAGCTGTGAATAATTTTGTCCGCGTTTTACGCCATTTTTACGGACTCACCAGAAAACCTTCCAAAATGACACCAAAATGATTTTTCATAGCGGAAATGTTAAGGGCACATACCCAATAGTGAGATAGATCTAATGTATGTTACTTTTTGAGATCAATACATGAAAGATTTTACGTAAAACATTGTGTGGCACTCCGATGTCCCTGAGAAGAGACGTACATAAAGGCTGTTTGGGTGGGAGAAGAGCGGAAGCTGTACCGTTGTAAAATGTTTATGATGCTTTTACATGTTTTACCGTTTTATTCTTTTTCAGTTGTGAAAATAAAACCGGTGATGGACGGGCAGCCCGCGGACGGTCTGCATTTTACTATAGGGGAATGTGGCGCCCTGGACAAGCCAGGTCGTCACAGGTACTACACCAACACACTCTACACTCCGGCTAGGCACACCGAAGCTAAACACAAATCCTAGTTGCCTTCCTCCAGGGGCTGATGTCCACACTAGGGGGTGGGCCAGGCGGTTGATCCCACCCACCGAGGAGTTCACAGTCCTGGAGGCGGGGAAAGGAGTCAGATTAGAGATCAGTTTTGGAGTTAGAGAAGTGAAGAGGAGAGGAGACTGACCGTGTCCGGGTGTGTGGCCCGGGCACTCAGCAAGGTTGGCAGACGGTGGTGACCTTCTGCAGGAGAGGCTGATTGGAGTGAACCGTACGGACCGGGGATGGGCGGTGGCCCGCCGGTACCAGATCGGGGAGTGAAGAGAAGCCAGCACCATCCGGCAGGGCCTACGGACCCCGACCAGGCTAGGAGTAGGAGTCGCCGTAAAACCGGTCAAATCCGTTAGCGACAGGAACCTCCAGGGTTTCCCAGCAGTCAAGACCCGATTGAAGGCAACAGCTCACACCGTAGAGGGAAGCACAGTCACCGCCAAGGCTACAGTTCCCAGGGCCAGAGCCTGCGGGCAAAAGGGGCTCCCTCAGAATCCATCCAAGCTGGGGAGCGGGTTACCGGTGGGAAGCCCGCTAGATTTTGGGGGAATAAAAGGGGTCCAACACCACATCCCCACAGGTGCACACCCACCCATCAAAGAGAGCTATAAGCCAATACCACCTTCACATTGCCAGTGTACCAAGGACATGTTGAGCAACATGAAGGCGGCTGGGGTTATCCGTGACAGTTGTAGCCTTTGGGCAGCTCTGTTGATCCTATTAAAAAAGAAGGACGGCACCACTCCCCGTATTGAGGAATCGCTAGCTGCATTGAGAACTGCAAATTATTTTTCTACCCTTGATCTCACTAGTCACTATTGGCAAGTGTCCGTTGCTGAGGCAGACCGGGAGAAGACCGCCTTCGCCACCCCTATGGGTCTCTGCGAGTTCAAAAGCATGCCCTTCGAGCTGTGCAATGCGCCAGGAACCTTCCAGAGGCTGATGGAATGCTGCTTGGGACAAGATTTTAGGGTGTATAAAAAGGGAGATTAGATCCCGTGATCCCAACGTATTGTTACACCTCTATAAATCACTTGTAAGGCTACATCTGGAATATGGGAACCAGTTTTGGGCTCCACATTTTAAAAAGGACATTCAGAAGTTAGAGTCAGTTCAAAGGTGGGCAACTAGACTACTACAAGGAATGGAAGGCCTCCCATATGATGACAAGTTGAAAAAGTTATTAAGTGATTATTGGCTGCAATGGGGCTTTCTGGCTGGTGCCAGCCTCTCTTCTTAGCACACAGGAACCACAATCCCTACACCATGCTTCAATGGATTCTCTCATCCCAGCCCAGTAAAACTACATATTTTACACAGTCATAAGCAGCCAAAAGGGATCTATTCTATTCAATTGCAAATGATCTAGATAAGACTGAGAATAAGATACTGCACGGGACATAGCAGAGTTGGTCAAGTTGAGTGGAGATGAGTTTGCTATTTGGCACAGCTTTTTGCATCAATAAAGCAAGTAAAAGGTGTGAAAGATAAAAAAAAGGGTGAAAGTGTGAAAAGTGAATTGGCCAAATTGAGGTGCATATAAAGTTTTTGCTTTCTTTCAATTCACTAATGGGGCTCATTTGAATCAGGTGAATTGAGCTCTGCTTTTGGAAACTGGGTTAAGAAGGGGTGCACCGGTCCTGGAGGTACTGCAATACCAGGTCAATGCGTGGAGTGGACAGAGCAAGATTTTTTCCATCTCCTTGTTCTAAAAATCCATTTAATATATGGTCCCCAGAGAGGGGACGTATCAGATATTAAACTGATAAGAACAGATTTAATTTTTTTTTTTTTCTGTTTATCAGTAGGACTTCAAAATAACAAAGGTGATCGCCTCCCGTTGCCTGGGAACCGTCCAGGCACGAGAGGGCTATGTGTCACCAGAAGGCGCACACACTTCCTCAAGGCTGGCAGACGTGCAATCCCAGGCGCCTTCCAGTACCGACCAAGGTAGCGTCCTCCGAAACTACACTTGATCTTAGCCAAAAGGCCGAGAAGCTATAACCCGAATTGGTTACGGCCTTGAGTGGCACCCTGGCCTATACCGGACACATCTTAGGGAGAGGGAGACAAACCCACGCCTACAGAAGACATTTTGTCACCCAAGCCAACCCTTGAAAAGGCTGTTTTGCAGAGCAAAAACAAGAAGAATGGTGCTTTTTGCAGCCGCCGCCCACTGCAATGAATCTGAATAACTCCTCCTTTTGGACACAAGCACCTCCCCTCCCCCTTGCAGTCTTTCCAATTCATGATACAAAAAGACGGACGGACAGGACAGGACAGGACAGGCTGCCTGACTTTCCGTCACTGCCACCCTTTGCCATCCTTGCCCGTAGAAAGCCCTTTCATCATCCCCAAACCCTAATCTTTTCCCTTCCCTTCCCAGATGCGTCTCACTCCCTTTTATTAGGAAGTGAGCGCAGCCTTTTCTCCGTTCTGCACATGCGCGACGTTAAACACAAATGCGCAGGCGTGCGTTCCATTACCCTCACTGCATTCCACTCCCATACAGGAAGTGGGCGCAGCTATTACTACGGTCGCACATAAAAGAACCCACGGCCACCACTGCACATAGCTGACTCCACCACAGGACACCCACTTCTACACCAACGCAGGTAAGACAGGATCGGCACCTCTATGCTCCCGTTACAATCAGGCTCAGTCACCATGTGATAACGCTCTCAACTCTTTAGTTGCAGGCTCCCCTTGCTTCACCTCCACTGGCTGTGCTGCCATTTCCTCTCCCACCTGGAAGGTATACTTTATTCCACTATTTTCCTGTTTCTCTCTTCCCCCTTTTCCCATAACCTACTTTTATCTGCATTTGTGGGGTATCTATATGCTATTTACATCATAGTTTTATTCATTAATATGGAAGGGAAGAGTGCCCATGAGAGTGTTGAACTGCGGAGAGCAAGAGATTAAGCTGCTCCGATTTGCCACCATTGATAAGCTGTTCTCAGTAGATACACATGCTATCCAAACAGCAGCATCCACCATTGCTTCAGCCCACCCATTCAGTGACAGCTCACCAAGTCAGCCAGAGGAGTGGTGTAAGGAATTACACGTAGGCACTGACTCCACACCTTCACATCACAAGAAGGGGGTCTACAGGCTAGTGCAAGAATACGAGCAAGTCTTCAGCAAACATCCGCTAGACTTTTGAAGAATAAAAGGGGTCAAACACTACATCCCCACAAGTGCACACCCACCCATCAAAGAGAGATATAAGCCAAAACTACCTGCACATTACCAGTTTACCAAGGACATGTTGAGCAACATGAAGGAGGCTGGGGTTATCCGTGACAGTTGTAGCCTCTGGGCAGCTCCGTTGGTCCTGTTAAAGAAGAAGGACAGCACCACTCCCCTGTATTGAGGAATAGCTAGCTGCATTGAGAACTGCAAATTATTTTTCTACCCTTGATCTCACTAGTCGCTATTGGCAAGTGTCCGTTGCTGAGGCAGACCGGGAGAAGACCGCCTTTGCCACCCCGATGGGTCTCTGCGAGTTCAAAAGCATGCCCTTCGAGCTGTGCAATTTGCCAGGAACCTTCCAGAGGCTGATGGAATGCTGCTTGGGACACCGAAACTTTGAAACGGTACTGCTATACCTTTATGATGTTATTGTTTATTCTAAAGCAAACAAGATTTTAGGGTGTATAAAAAGGGAGATTAGATCCGGTGATCCCAACGTATTGTTACCCCTCTATAAATCACTTGTAAGGCCACATCTGGAATATGGGGTAAAGTCCTGAGCAGGTTGATAACCATTGGTTTGAGCATGGTAGGGTGTAGTGCGCATCTTCCTGCATCGGTAAAAGCTGCAGAAGTCCTTGAAGATTTCCGCTTCAAAGGCTGTGCCTTGATCTGTGAGGACTCTCTCTGAGTAGCCATGAGGTCTGCATAAGTGTGCTTGGAAGACCTTCGCTGCAGTATGGGCCATTAGATCTTTGACTTGTACCACAACCATAAATCTCGAGTAGTTGTCTACCATCGTAAGTGCATACGTGAGCTCGCCTCGATATTCTGCAACAAAACTCCCTTTTTCGATTTCAGTTTCAGCAAACACTCCTCTTCCTGTAGAAAATATTTATCATTACCTAAGACAGTCATTCTAATGCATGACAATATTAAGCCAATTTAGTTAAAACTTGTTTTAACTCACCTTTAAGGGGATTGATGTATTTCATGGTCAATCCAGGTTTGTCAGTGATGGCACTGACATAATGTATGGCGTCTTTTTCGGGCGTTATCCTTTGCCTTTTCATTGTGAAAATCCAGTTGCCTATATCAAAGCAAATTCTACTACTTGTAAAGTATGCAGAAAATGAAATGTAGAACATATAACATCAACTGCTTAGGAACGCATCATAGGTTAGTACTTAAAAGGATATTGTCATGTTCTAGTCATAATGCAAGCTGGACATTTTTCATGTTACCCTGTAATCGCCGGCCTGTTCTAATGCTCACAAGCCAAGATATAGGCTCAGCTGCTAAGGCTTCCCTCTGCCTTCTGAATGAAACTTGAATATGTCTGGGTCACTGTGTATATAGCAGGTGCTCAGAAAAAATAAGAGTCAATTCAATAGAAATAGCTCTGGCACACTATAGTGATCAATAACGTAAGAAAAGAACTCTTGGAATGCTGAAAATTCTTTATTTGTGCAAAAGGATAATTCATCCAACGTTTCGACCTTGTTTTTAGGTCTTTATCAAGGATAAAGTTATCTGTTATCTAAGATCATAAAGGGTTACAAAACCATATAAACACGTAATTAGTACATAGTACAACATAACAGTACAATATATTGCTACTTGAGAGTACAATGGGTCAAATGACCATGATGCACATACAAAAAATTTTTCCAAAGCCATAGTGAAAACATTTGTACTGAGGAAAGAAAATTTCCACATGACCTATCTGGAGAAACATTCTGGATCAAACAACCAAAAATAGTCAAGCAGGTAAATACACACCTATATGGATAACAGGATGATATGTGTTCAATTGTATAGCGTCATTGCCATTAAGGTACAAATGGAAAACTTGCAATCCTATATAGTGAAGGAAATGAACACATATCATATCAAAGAACACAGGAACATGGGTGTGAGAAAAACCTCAATGTTTATACTTTGTTCTTTATAATGGTGTGAACATGTATATGTCTCAGTACCTTATGCACTTGAGAATTCTAGTGAGTAGATCATGAAAGCCTATTTCAGAACTGGAATCGGTAAATAATTGTAGGTGGAATCTAAATGAAAAGATGGTACAAGTGTTATCATGACACGTGGGCTATAACACAATGGACCGTGTGACAAAGAAGAAAGGAGAGAAAGAAGAGGAAGAAAATGCAACTACCTGTAACATTACGTGATAGTCACTGGTAAGTATCACTTGACAATTCAAGTGAAAAAGGATTCCTTTATTAAAGGGTTCTCAGTCGCCTCAGGATCATGAAATACTAGGGTAAATGATATGAGAATGGGTAAGAAGCACCACTAAAGGAAATATGAGATGCAGGACATATATCTATAAACCCCTGAACTACATGATAGAAATAAAAAGAAGAAAAAAGAAAAAAAAGAAGAAAGAAGAAGAACACATAGAATGCGGAAAGAGAATGGGTACAACTACCTGAGTTACTGCAGGGAGGCCCCTGGTTGGTATTGTGAGGGTTAGTGGAATTCCTTCACTGAAGGGTTCTCAGTTGCCTCAGGTTCGTGAAAAATGCTATAGACAAATAATGCCCGGAGAAAAGGGGTTCATATACAGCGAATAATGGTAATACAAGGTACATGTGTCACATGTAATAGTATATATATATATATATTGTACTAAGCTCTACACCAGAAATAGAAAGTAGTCCCTCTGCCTTCTGTCTAGGTGCCCTGAGTTATGTCCTGTAAACTGTCACAGGGACCCAGACACACATGTGTAGTAGGGGAATATCCCTGCTGAGATGCCAGTGCTAGAGCACTCGTTTGCTGTGGAGTTGAACGCTATGTGAGCAGTTCTTACCTTCAATGAGCAGAAGTCTCTTTTTTCAGATTTCAATATCTCTGTGGGTATCTGGCAGAAATATGGAATACTCTTTACTGCTAAGACCCTGTACACCACTCCCACTAAAGGGGGCTTTACACGCTGCGACATCGCTAATGCGGAGTCGTTGGGGTCACGGAATTTGTGACGCACATCCGGCCGCATTAGCGATGTTGCTGCGTGTGACACCGATGAGCGATTTTGCATCGCTGCAAAAACGTGCAAAATCGCTCATCGGTGACATGGGTCTCCATTCTCGATTATCGTTACTGCAGCAGTAACGATGTAGTTCGTCGCTTCTGCGGCAGCACACATCGCTCCGTGTGACACCGCAGAAACGAGGAACCTCTCCTTACCTGCCTCCCAGCCGCTATGAGGAAGGAAGGAGGTGGGCGGGATGTTCCGGCCACTCATCTCCGCCCCTCCGCTGCTATTGGGCGGTCGCTCAGTGACGTCGCTGTGACGCCGCACGGACCGCCCCCTTAGAAAGGAGGCGGTTCGCCGGTCACAGCGACGTCGCCGGGCAGGTAAGTATGTGTGACGGGTCTGGTCGGTGTTGTGCAGCATGGGCAGCGATTTGCCCGTGTCGCGCAACAGATGGGGGCGGGTATCCACACTAGCGATATCGGGACCGATATCGCAGTGTGTAAAGTAGCCTTTAATAAACTGTGTAAAGGATTTTAAGTAAAAATCCACAATAAACCAGCGCTAGATGGGTTTTTATAATTTTATTAATAGACCACAAATAAAAAATTTTTTGCTATCCTTGTTTCAAGACAGAGTATTTGATAATATACAATACACTGATTATTACTAAAACCAAGGACCACATAAAACAAGGACCACATAAAATAAAAAATGAAAGTAATGAGAATAAAATTCTTTTGTATAACCAATTAACTTCGAGGTGATACAATATTCACATTGATTTAGTTTTACCAGTCTAATGTAATGCCCCGGCCGGTGGCATATATTTTGTTTGGTTAATAATTTAGACTTATACAATGAAAGATGTACTATACCACCCCTGGCTAACTTACAAGTTTTAAGTTGTACAATATAAGTTTGCGACGTTATATTCATATATAGGAAGGCAAACAATATTGGCAATTTAGTGGCACCCACCATACGTAATCTTACAGCACCTAATAAGGGAGGATTATTTGGCCTGAAAGGTTTTTTTCCATGCAAAAGCTGTATAGTATGTAAGAATACAAAAAATATTTCACGGAAATCCTTCTTACAGGGGCAGTCAGAAGTCATGATTAGAGAATTTATTACATGTCAATCAAAGGGAGTAGTATATTGCATTCAATGTCCCTGTCAGAAAAAATACATTGGGAGAACTATTAGACCCCTATGGAAAAGGGTGGGTGAGCATATTAGAAGTGTTAAAAATAAATGTACTAAGCACCCCCTATCCAGACATTATGTGTTAAAACATGGAGGGTCCTTTAAAGGATCCCAAGTATGGGGCGTACAAAAAATAACTAAGGATTGGAGAGGTGGCGATTTCATTAAAAAAATGTCACGAGCAGAAAGCCAATGGATTTTTGAATTGAACACCTTGAAACCATATGGACTCAATAATGATATAGAACTGTTTGCTTTTAATTAATTTATATTTTTATAGGTAGAGGAGTAATAGGTACTGATAATAATACGGAGAGAAGGAAAAAAAAAAAAAAAAAAAAAAAGCGATTGTCATGGAGATATATGTGTATATATGCATAATATATATTAAAATTGGTGCTTCACTTGCCCAAGGTTGATGTAGATATAAGGGGCTTTTCATATTATAGCAAATTTATATTACACCTTTATGATGTCCTTTTGTTAAATTTATTGTTGAAAAAAAGCATATGCATATATACACATTGTCTTCCCAGTATATGATGATACAAGCAAGGCTATATATAGGTCTTTTTAGAAAAACCTTTAGAAAAACCTTTGCACATAATTATATTATATGGCTATTATGAACGGTCTTTCACAAATTGATATATGTAGTGGTCATTGAATGTTGGTTGAATTTAAACATTGTTTAATTTTATGCAAATTATAACCAATTAAATATATGCATAAATAGTGCTCTAGGCAACAGCTGAGTTATCCTTGAGGAAGGGGGCCGTTACACGCCCCCGAAACGCGCGTCGGATCAGGACTCTGTTTTTGCCTACCTCACCTGTGCGGTGATAACCTGCCAAGTAATCTCTCCCTCGTGTGGAATCAACCGGCTTCCACTGGACACGGTACGGATTGCCTGCTGGAGAGGTTGAGAGGTTACCGCTGACATTTCCTTTGTCTGCAACCAGGATACATTGGTACCTCCAGCGGTTCTGCATTGCTCGTTTGGAAGCGGATCGGAGCCTTGTGTGGTGCTAACCTGCCAAGCAACTTCCTCCTGTGTGGAATCAGTCAGCTGACACTGGATACGGTCTGGACTGCCCGCTGGAGAGGCTGAGTAGTTACCGCTGATCTTATTGTTGTCCGCAGCCAACATCTTGGTGCTTTCAGTGGCTTCGTACTGCTTGATTTCGAAAGTACATTTGGGAGAATACGGGACCGGCTGGTTTGTGGCCTTGTGAAGTGTTATAAAGGCTCTGTAAAGAGGGATGTCGGTAACCATACATCTCCCCCAGAGCCAGCACTAGTCGCGGCCACTGGCCTCAAAACGTCCGCTCTGGAAGTCTAACAGGTCAATCCTGTACATAGCGGTTCCAGCCTAATCAACGGAGAAATCCGGGGTGTTTTTTGCGGTCAAGTTGTTGTGAGGTTTATTCCCCCAGGCCCTGGGGGCGAATATAACGTCGCAAACTTATATTGTACAACTTAAAACTTGTAAGTTAGCCAGGGGTGGTATAGTACATCTTTCATTGTATAAGTCTAAATTATTAACCAAACAAAATATATGCCACCGGCCGGGGCATTACATTAGACTGGTAAAACTAAATCAATGTGAATATTGTATCACCTCGAAGTTAATTGGTTATACAAAAGAATTTTATTCTCATTACTTTCATTTTTTATTTTATGTGGTCCTTGTTTTATGTGGTCCTTGGTTTTAGTAATAATCAGTGTATTGTATATTATCAAATACTCTGTCTTGAAACAAGGATAGCAAAAAATTTTTTATTTGTGGTCTATTAATAAAATTATAAAAACCCATCTAGCGCTGGTTTATTGTGGATTTTTACTTAAAATCCTTTACACAGTTTATTAAAGGCTACTTTACACACTGCGATATCGGTCCCGATATCGCTAGTGTGGATACCCGCCCCCATCTGTTGCGCGACACGGGCAAATCGCTGCCCATGCTGCACAACACCGACCAGACCCGTCACACATACTTACCTGCCCGGCGACGTCGCTGTGACCGGCGAACCGCCTCCTTTCTAAGGGGGCGGTCCGTGCGGCGTCACAGCGACGTCACTGAGCGACCGCCCAATAGCAGCGGAGGGGCGGAGATGAGTGGCCGGAACATCCCGCCCACCTCCTTCCTTCCTCATAGCGGCTGGGAGGCAGGTAAGGAGAGGTTCCTCGTTTCTGCGGTGTCACACGGAGCGATGTGTGCTGCCGCAGGAGCGACGAACTACATCGTTACTGCTGCAGTAACGATAATCGAGAATGGAGACCCATGTCACCGATGAGCGATTTTGCACGTTTTTGCAGCGATGCAAAATCGCTCATCGGTGTCACACGCAGCAACATCGCTAATGCGGCCGGATGTGCGTCACAAATTCCGTGACCCCAACGACTCCGCATTAGCGATGTCGCAGCGTGTAAAGCCCCCTTTAGTGGGAGTGGTGTACAGGGTCTTAGCAGTAAAGAGTATTCCATATTTCTGCCAGATACCCACAGAGATATTGAAATCTGAAAAAAGAGACTTCTGCTCATTGAAGGTAAGAACTGCTCACATAGCGTTCAACTCCACAGCAAACGAGTGCTCTAGCACTGGCATCTCAGCAGGGATATTCCCCTACTACACATGTGTGTCTGGGTCCCTGTGACAGTTTACAGGACATAACTCAGGGCACCTAGACAGAAGGCAGAGGGACTACTTTCTATTTCTGGTGTAGAGCTTAGTACAATATATATATATATACTATTACATGTGACACATGTACCTTGTATTACCATTATTCGCTGTATATGAACCCCTTTTCTCCGGGCATTATTTGTCTATAGCATTTTTCACGAACCTGAGGCAACTGAGAACCCTTCAGTGAAGGAATTCCACTAACCCTCACAATACCAACCAGGGGCCTCCCTGCAGTAACTCAGGTAGTTGTACCCATTCTCTTTCCGCATTCTATGTGTTCTTCTTCTTTCTTCTTTTTTTTCTTTTTTCTTCTTTTTATTTCTATCATGTAGTTCAGGGGTTTATAGATATATGTCCTGCATCTCATATTTCCTTTAGTGGTGCTTCTTACCCATTCTCATATCATTTACCCTAGTATTTCATGATCCTGAGGCGACTGAGAACCCTTTAATAAAGGAATCCTTTTTCACTTGAATTGTCAAGTGATACTTACCAGTGACTATCACGTAATGTTACAGGTAGTTGCATTTTCTTCCTCTTCTTTCTCTCCTTTCTTCTTTGTCACACGGTCCATTGTGTTATAGCCCACGTGTCATGATAACACTTGTACCATCTTTTCATTTAGATTCCACCTACAATTATTTACCGATTCCAGTTCTGAAATAGGCTTTCATGATCTACTCACTAGAATTCTCAAGTGCATAAGGTACTGAGACATATACATGTTCACACCATTATAAAGAACAAAGTATAAACATTGAGGTTTTTCTCACACCCATGTTCCTGTGTTCTTTGATATGATATGTGTTCATTTCCTTCACTATATAGGATTGCAAGTTTTCCATTTGTACCTTAATGGCAATGACGCTATACAATTGAACACATATCATCCTGTTATCCATATAGGTGTGTATTTACCTGCTTGACTATTTTTGGTTGTTTGATCCAGAATGTTTCTCCAGATAGGTCATGTGGAAATTTTCTTTCCTCAGTACAAATGTTTTCACTATGGCTTTGGAAAAATTTTTTGTATGTGCATCATGGTCATTTGACCCATTGTACTCTCAAGTAGCAATATATTGTACTGTTATGTTGTACTATGTACTAATTACGTGTTTATATGGTTTTGTAACCCTTTATGATCTTAGATAACTTTATCCTTGATAAAGACCTAAAAACAAGGTCGAAACGTTGGATGAATTATCCTTTTGCACAAATAAAGAATTTTCAGCATTCCAAGAGTTCTTTTCTTACGTTATTGATCACTATAGTGTGCCAGAGCTATTTCTATTGAATTGACTCTTATTTTTTCTGAGCACCTGCTATATACACAGTGACCCAGACATATTCAAGTTTCATTCAGAAGGCAGAGGGAAGCCTTAGCAGCTGAGCCTATATCTTGGCTTGTGAGCATTAGAACAGGCCGGCGATTACAGGGTAACATGAAAAATGTCCAGCTTGCATTATGACTAGAACATGACAATATCCTTTTAAGTACTAACCTATGATGCGTTCCTAAGCAGTTGATGTTATATGTTCTACATTTCATTTTCTGCATACTTTACAAGTAGTAGAATTTGCTTTGATATAGGCAACTGGATTTTCACAATGAAAAGGCAAAGGATAACGCCCGAAAAAGACGCCATACATTATGTCAGTGCCATCACTGACAAACCTGGATTGACCATGAAATACATCAATCCCCTTAAAGGTGAGTTAAAACAAGTTTTAACTAAATTGCCTTAATATTGTCATGCATTAGAATGACTGTCTTAGGTAATGATAAATATTTTCTACAGGAAGAGGAGTGTTTGCTGAAACTGAAATCGAAAAAGGGAGTTTTGTTACAGAATATCGAGGCGAGCTCACGTATGCACTTACGATGGTAGACAACTACTCGAGATTTATGGTTGTGGTACAAGTCAAAGATCTAATGGCCCATACTGCAGCGAAGGTCTTCCAAGCACACTTATGCAGACCTCATGGCTACTCAGAGAGAGTCCTCACAGATCAAGGCACAGCCTTTGAAGCGGAAATCTTCAAGGACTTCTGCAGCTTTTACCGATGCAGGAAGATGCGCACTACACCCTACCATGCTCAAACCAATGGTTATCAACCTGCTCAGGACTTTACCCCATATTCCAGATGTGGCCTTACAAGTGATTTATAGAGGGGTAACAATACGTTGGGATCACCGGATCTAATCTCCCTTTTTATACACCCTAAAATCTTGTTTGCTTTAGAATAAACAATAACATCATAAAGGTATAGCAGTACCGTTTCAAAGTTTCGGTGTCCCAAGCAGCATTCCATCAGCCTCTGGAAGGTTCCTGGCGCATTGCACAGCTCGAAGGGCATGCTTTTGAACTCGCAGAGACCCATAGGGGTGGCGAAGGCGGTCTTCTCCCGGTCTGCCTCAGCAACGGACACTTGCCAATAGTGACTAGTGAGATCAAGGGTAGAAAAATAATTTGCAGTTCTCAATGCAGCTAGCGATTCCTCAATACGGGGAGTGGTGCCGTCCTTCTTTTTTAACAGGATCAACAGAGCTGCCCAAAGGCTACAACTGTCACGGATAACCCCAGCCGCCTTCATGTTGCTCAACATGTCCTTGGTACACTGGCAATGTGAAGGTGGTATTGGCTTATAGCTCTCTTTGATGGGTGGGTGTGCACCTGTGGGGATGTGGTGTTGGACCCCTTTTATTCCCCCAAAATCTAGCGGGCTTCCCACCGGTAACCCGCTCCCCAGCTTGGATGGATGCTGAGGGAGCCCCTTTTGCCCGCAGGCTCTGGCCCTGGGAACTGTAGCCTTGGCGGTGACTGTGCTTCCCTCTACGGTGTGAGCTGTTGCCTTCAATCGGGTCTTGACTGCTGGGAAACCCTGGAGGTTCCTGTCGCTAACGGATTTGACCGGTTTTACGGCGACTCCTAGCCTGGTCGGGGTCCGTAGGCCCTGCCGGATGGTGCTGGCTTCTCTTCACTCCCCGATCTGGTACCGGCGGGCCACCGCCCATCCCCGGTCCGTACGGTTCACTCCAATCAGCCTCTCCTGCAGAAGGTCACCACCGTCTGCCAACCTTGCTGAGTGCCCGGGCCACACACCCGGACACGGTCAGTCTCCTCTCCTCTTCACTTCTCTAACTCCAAAACTGATCTCTAATCTGACTCCTTTTCCCGCCTCCAGGACTGTGAACTCCTCGGTGGGTGGGATCAACCGCCTGGCCCACCCCCTGGTGTGGACATCAGCCCCTGGAGGAAGGCAACTAGGATTTGTGTTTAGCTTCGGTGTGCCTAGCCGGAGTGTAGAGTGTGTTGGTGTAGTACCTGTGACGACCTGGCTTGTCCAGGGCGCCACATTCCCCTATAGTAAAATGCAGACCGTCTGCGGGCTGCCCGTCCATCACCGGTTTTATTTTCACAACTGAAAAAGAATAAAACGGTAAAACATGTAAAAGCATCATAAACATTTTACAACGGTACAGCTTCCGCTCTTCTCCCACCCAAACAACCTGGCCCTGATGCTGCCCCTAAGAAGCGGGCAGCACCCCTTGACCCCAGTCCAGCACCAAGTTGCCCGAGCGGGTTCTGTCTCTTTCAGGGGGCCCACGTCCAAGGGGACCCCTGAACCCCCGGAGGATCGCCACCGGTTACGGTAGTGGCGGGCCTAGGCCATCCCTTTCCTCCAGGCCCATCCTCCCAAATCAGCCTCTCCGGAGGCGGTAACGGTGTCAAGCCAACAAACATTTTTATTTACATTGCACTAAGTTTGTGGTTGCCCTGCAAGTTCTCGGGCTTGTCCGTAAGCAGTTCCTTACGCAATGGTTGCACAGTCCCTACGGGGACAACAGTTGCCGGCAACGGCCGGTTTAATCACGGTTCAATCAGGTAAACTTCTTTGGTTGATCATCTTTACTTATCATTTAAAACTTTCAAACTGGTACACTCAACACATAAAGCCCCCCCCTTTTTAAAGAGTAGTTTCCCTGTACCTAAGTGGGGGTCTACCTAGGTTGGGGCGAGTGGACCTTCGGGGTCCGGTGTCAGTGGTGACAGGCAGTGGGGCAGAGGGAACAGTCAGTTCCTCCTCCCTGCTATCATGTGGGGCAGGCGGAGGCGTAGGGGAGCTGGGTACAGGTACATCCCTGGGCACTGGCTCGCGGTTAACCGTTTCCATCATTTCTTCATCCACGGGTTGTGGGAACAGTATCACTGGAAGGATCACCGCACCGTTCTGTGTAGGCCAGTCTGCTGGAAAATCACCCATCATGGTGTGGATTACCTCTTTTTCCTTCTCCACTGGACTGGGAACTGGAGCCTCATCCGCTACTCTCAATGCTGGTGGGCACTTCTTCAGGTGGTCTCGGGAAACCGTGGCCAAAGTCCCCCCCTGGTCACGGCTGATCTGGTAGGCCTTCCCATTCTCCCATCCTGTGGGCTGGACTACATACGGGGTTTTTTCCCATTGATCATCCAGCTTGTGGGCCCTTCTTTTCCGCTTCAGCACTACATCCCCAGGTTGGAAGGAACCGGCAGGCGCCTTCTTGTTGAAGCACTGCTCCCGTTCTTTTCAACATACTCCTGGACCTGTCGGTACTGTGTCCTCCGCCGAGTGTCCCATTCAGCTGTCGACAGGAGTGCTTCTGAAGCTTCCAAGCCCATTTCCAGATCCACTGGTAGCCGGCCGGGACGAGCTCTCATCAGGTATGCTGGAGTGCATTTCGTAGAGCTGGAAGGGATGTTGTTGTACATATCGACCAGGTCAGGTAGCTTCTCCAGCCACAGGTTCCGCTCTTCCAGTGGTAACGTCTTGAGGAGGCCCAGGACCAAGTGGTTCATCTTTTCACAAATGCCATTGGTTTGGGCGTGGTAAGGCGTGGTCCGGATTTTCTTGCAGCCGTACAACTGGCAGAATTCCTGGAATACCTCTGCTTCAAAGGCCGGACCCTGGTCGGTAAGCACCCTCTCCGGGTACCAATGCGGTCAACAGAAATAAGCCTGGAAAGCCTTAGCAGCGGTGCGGCCGGTTAAGTCCTTAACTGGGACAACCACCAGGAACCTCGAGTAGTGGTCTACGATGGTCAGAGCGTAGGTGTACCCACTTCGGCTGGGGGTGAGCTTTACATGGTCAAGGGCAACCAGCTCCAGCGGTTGGTGTGTAATGATCGGGTGTAGGGGTGCCTTCTGGCTGGCCTCGTCCTTCCTTCTCAATGCGCAAGGGCCACATTCTCGGCACCAGGCCTCCACAGATTCCCGCATTCCACTCCAATAGAACCGCTCTCTTAACAACATCTCTAGCTTCTTCCACCCGAAGTGCACTGCACCATCATGGTATGCTTGCAGGACGGTGGGCACGTTAGCCTGGGGAATCACCAGCTGGCGGATCTTCTCGTGAGTCTTTGGATTAATCAGCTCGCGATACAACTTCCCCTGGTGTAGGTATAGCCGGGTCCGTTCTTGCCACAGACGTTGGGCTTCGGCAGGGGCAGCAGGGTCTATCCCAGCAGAACCCTGTTCCACTAAAGTCTTGACCAGGCGGACAGCAGGTGCCTGGTCCTGAGCTTCCTGCCAGTCCTGTCGGGGCAGCGGATCCAGGTTCACCCGTTGTTGGTAGACGTGCACCTTCTCAGTGAATGGCCGGTGAAATGCAGGCAACTCGATCTCTTCGAGGTCATCATCCTCTGGCCCCTCTTCCGACAGGTGGGGCATCCGGGAGAGTGCATTGGCATTGACGTTGGTACGGCCGGCCCGGTACTTGATGGTGAAATCGTAGTTGGCTAACCTGGTCACCCACCGCTGCTCCAACGCGCCCAGCTTGGCCGTATCTAGATGGGTCAGCAGGTTATTGTCTGTGTACGCGGTGAACTTGGCTGCTGCCAGGTAATGGCGGAACCGCTCGGTGATAGCCCACACCAGTGCCAAGAGCTCAAGCTTGAAGGAGATGTAGTTCTCAGGGTTCCTCTCAGTCGGTCGGAGTTTTCGGCTAGCATAAGCTATTACCTTTTCCCTTCTGTCTTGGACCTGGGATAGAACAGCCCCCAAGCCCACATTGCTGGCGTCGGTGTAGAGGATGAATGGGCGGCTGTAGTCAGGGTACGCTAGGATTTCCTCTCCGGTCAGGGCTGTTCTCAGCTGGCGGAAGGATTCCTCATGCTTTTCTTCCCACACCAATGGGGCTACTAGGGATCTACCACCCTTGGTCTGTCCTACGAGGAGGTCTTGCATGGGGGCAGCCATCTTTGTGTACCCCTTAATGAAGCGACGGTAATATCCCACCAGGCCCAGAAACTGCCTCACTTCCCTCACTGTGGTCGGTCTCGGCCAGTCTTGGATGGCGGTGATCTTCTCGGGGTTGGGGGCGACACCTTCCGCACCAACCACATGTCCTAGGTACTGCACTCTGGGTTTCAGCAGATGACACTTTGAGGGCTTCAACTTCATCCCATACTTGGCAAGGGACGCGAACACCTCGGCTAGGTACTCCAGGTGGGCTTCATACGTCTGTGAGTACACAATCACATCATCCAAGTACAGCAAAACGGTCCCATAGGCAGTCTTCTCTCGGTCTTCCGGTGCCACGGCCACCTGCCAGTACCCGCTGGTGAGGTCAAAGGTGGAGAAGTAGTTAGCGGTTCTCAGCGAGGCCAGGGACTCTTTGATGCGGGGCAGAGGGTAAGCATCCTTATGCGTTATCTGGTTAATCTTCCGGTAATCCACACACATCCGCATGGTGCCATCCTTCTTCTTAACCAGCACCAACGGAGCGGCCCAGGGACTACAGCTGTCCCTAATAACCCCTGCCTCCTTCATGTTCCTCAACATGTCTTTGGCGCATTGGTAGTGCGCAGGGGGAATAGGCCTGTATCTCTCTTTAATAGGGGAGTGTGTACCGGTAGGGATGTGGTGTTGAACCCCTTTAATCTGCCCAAAATCTAGAGGGTGCTTGCAAAAAACCCGATCATACTCCTGTACCACCCGGTATACCCCTTCCTTGTGGTGTATGGGGGTATCATCAGTGCCGACATGTAGCTCTCGATACCACTCGCCTAACTCCCCCAGGGATGAGTGGGAACCGGCAGCAGGCGGTGTGACCGGGGGAACGGCTTCATGGATCGTGTGGGGATCTAGAGTGAGCAATTTGGCAAGGGTAGCGTACCGGGTGGTGCATGAATGCACACATATTGGTTTTATAATCTTATTGTATTACTTTATATTCTTATTTCACTTGTGCATATCTCCACCATAATCCTGGCTAAGAAATATAGCTTTTTTTGGGGTACACAGGTAGTAAGGTCTTCTTTCTATTTCTTTAGGGGTGATATAGCCTGGTGGAACTCTAGACCTCTAACATTATATATGCACCCTTTTTCTTTATGGTTCTTGGACACCTTATAACATTCTTCCATACATATATATCTTTCTCATAAATTATAAATAATTAGGCATTTTTATATATTTTATTTACATTTTCATAAATAACTTTTTACAAAGCATGGGGGACATTCTCACATACATATAATTTTCATGTACGCATTCTGAAAATTTACGCATAAACCGTACACACTCCTTTTTGTAACAATTTCTATAACTCATTCGCTGAACTCTCATCCCGGATATTCATTCTTACACCGAATTTCCTGTTATAACACAACATTCATGATTTTTATTCAATTTATTTTTATTTTTTAGGTTTATTAGTAGTGATGAGCGAGTACTAAAAAGCTCGGGTGCTCGAAGCTCGGGCCGAGCCTCCCAAGATACTCGTGTACTCGGCCCGAGCACCGAGCCCAATGTTATCCTATGGGAGACACGAGTATTTTTGTGAAATGACCACCGGCAGCATGTAGAAACCCTAAAAATGGCACAAAAGTCTCCGAAGAGTGCTCAAATGACATGGCAACAGCATGGGGAAGACCCCTTGAAGCATTTATCACTCAAAAGTCACAGCTGTGAATAATTTTGTCCGCGTTTTACGCCATTTTTACGGACTCACCAGAAAACCTTCCAAAATGACACCAAAATGATTTTTCATAGCGGAAATGTTAAGGGCACATACCCAATAGTGAGATAGAGCTAATGTATGTTACTTTTTGAGATCAATACATGAAAGATTTTACGTAAAACATTGTGTGGCACTCCGATGTCCCTGAGAAGAGACGTACATAAAGGCCTCTGAGTCTAATGTGCCCATTTTGAGGAACTGAGTCTTTGTAGTATTTTCCTTTGCCAGGGCAGTCCAAAATTGTGAGGTTCACCAATGCCCCTGCATACAGACGTGCATGAAGGCCTGTAAACCTGAAGTGCCCATTGTAAGGAAGTGGGTCTATTGTAGTATAGCCCTTAGGCAGGGCAGCCAAAAATTGGGAGGCTCCACGTTGTCCCTGGATAGAGACGTGCATGAGGGCCTCAAAACATTAAGTGTCCAGTGTCAGGAAGTGGGTGTATTATAGTATAGCCCTTAGGCAGGGCAGCCAAAAATTGGGAGGCTCCACGTTGTCCCTGGATAGAGACGTGCATGAGGGCCTGTAAACCTGAAGTGCCCATTGGAAGGAAGTGGGTCTTTTGTAGTATAGCCCTTTGGCAGGGCAGCCAAAAATTGGGAGGCTTCACGTTGTCCCTGGATAGAGACGTGCATGAGGGCCTGTAAACCTGAAGTGCCCATTGGAAGGAAGTGGGTCTTTTGTAGTATAGCCCTTTGGCAGGGCAGCCAAAAATTGGGAGGCTCCACGTTGTCCCTGGATAGAGACATGCATGAGGGCCTCAAAACATTAAGTGTCCATTGTCAGGAAGTGGGTGTATTATAGTATAGCCCTTAGGCAGGGCAGCCAAAAATTGGGAGGCTCCACGTTGTCCCTGGATAGAGACGTGCATGAGGGCCTGTAAACCTGAAGTGCCCATTGGAAGGAAGTGGGTCTTTTGTAGTATAGCCCTTTGGCAGGGCAGCCAAAAATTGGGAGGCTCCACGTTGTCCCTGGATAGAGACGTGCATGAGGGCCTCAAAACATTAAGTGTCCATTGTCAGGAAGTGGGTGTATTATAGTATAGCCCTTTGGCAGGGCAGCCAAAAATTGGGAGGCTCCACGTTGTCCCTGGATAGAGACGTGCATGAGGGCCTCAAAACATTAAGTGTCCATTGTCAGGAAGTGGGTGTATTATAGTATAGCCCTTAGGCAGTGCAGCCAAAAATTGGGAGGCTCCACGTTGTCCCTGGATAGAGACGTGCATGAGGGCCTCAAAACATTAAGTGTCCATTGTCAGGAAGTGGGTCATTTGTAGTATAGCCCTTTGGCAGGGCAGCCAAAAATTGGGAGGCTCCACGTTGTCCCTGGATAGAGACGTGCATGAGGGCCTCAAAACATTAAGTGTCCATTGTCAGGAAGTGGGTGTATTATAGTATAGCCCTTAGGCAGGGCAGCCAAAAATTGGGAGGCTCCACGTTGTCCCTGGATAGAGACGTGCATGAGGGCCTCAAAACATTAAGTGTCCATTGTCAGGAAGTGGGTCTTTTGTAGTATAGCCCTTTGGCAGGGCAGCCAAAAATTGGGAGGCTCCACGTTGTCCCTGGATAGAGACGTGCATGAGGGCCTCAAAACATTAAGTGTCCATTGTCAGGAAGTGGGTGTATTATAGTATAGCCCTTTGGCAGGGCAGCCAAAAATTGGGAGGCTCCACGTTGTCCCTGCATAGAGACGTGCATGAGGGCCTCAAAACATTGTTCCCATTGCAAAGGAGCGGGTCTCCTGTCGTTGTAACGTGGAGCCTCCCAATTTTTGGCTGCCCTGCCAAAGGGCTATACTACAAAAGACCCACTTCCTGACAATGGACACTTAATGTTTTGAGGCCCTCATGCACGTCTCTATCCAGGGACAACGTGGAGCCTCCCAATTTTTGGCTGCCCTGCCTAAGGGCTATACTATAATACACCCACTTCCTGACAATGGACACTTAATGTTTTGAGGCCCTCATGCACGTCTCTATCCAGGGACAACGTGGAGCCTCCCAATTTTTGGCTGCCCTGCCAAAGGGCTATACTATAATACACCCACTTCCTGACAATGGACACTTAATGTTTTGAGGCCCTCATGCACGTCTCTATCCAGGGACAACGTGGAGCCTCCCAATTTTTGGCTGCCCTGCCAAAGGGCTATACTACAAAAGACCCACTTCCTTCCAATGGGCACTTCAGGTTTACAGGCCCTCATGCACGTCTCTATCCAGGGACAACGTGGAGCCTCCCAATTTTTGGCTGCCCTGCCTAAGGGCTATACTATAATACACCCACTTCCTGACAATGGACACTTAATGTTTTGAGGCCCTCATGCATGTCTCTATCCAGGGACAACGTGGAGCCTCCCAATTATTGGCTGCCCTGCCAAAGGGCTATACTACAAAAGACCCACTTCCTTCCAATGGGCACTTCAGGTTTACAGGCCCTCATGCACGTCTCTATCCAGGGACAACGTGGAGCCTCCCAATTTTTGGCTGCCCTGCCAAAGGGCTATACTACAAAAGACCCACTTCCTTCCAATGGGCACTTCAGGTTTACAGGCCCTCATGCACGTCTCTATCCAGGGACAACGTGGAGCCTCCCAATTTTTGGCTGCCCTGCCTAAGGGCTATACTATAATACACCCACTTCCTGACACTGGACACTTAATGTTTTGAGGCCCTCATGCACGTCTCTATCCAGGGACAACGTGGAGCCTCCCAATTTTTGGCTGCCCTGCCTAAGGGTTATACTACAATAGACCCACTTCCTTACAATGGGCACTTCAGGTTTACAGGCCATCATGCACGTCTGTATGCAGGGGCATTGGTGAACCTCACAATTTTGGACTGCCCTGGCAAAGGAAAATACTACAAAGACTCAGTTCCTCAAAATGGGCACATTAGACTCAGAGGCCTTTATGTACGTCTCTTCTCAGGGACATCGGAGTGCCACACAATGTTTTACGTAAAATCTTTCATGTATTGATCTCAAAAAGTAACATACATTAGCTTTATCTCACTATTGGGTATGTGCCCTTAACATTTCCGCTATGAAAAATCATTTTGGTGTCATTTTGGAAGGTTTTCTGGTGAGTCCGTAAAAATGGCGTAAAACGCGGACAAAATTATTCACAGCTGTGACTTTTGAGTGATAAATGCTTCAAGGGGTCTTCCCCATGCTGTTGCCATGTCATTTGAGCACTCTTCGGAGACTTTGTGCCATTTTTAGGGTTTCTACATGCTGCCGGTGGTCATTTCACAAAAATACTCGGGTCTCCCATAGGATAACATTGGGCTCGGTGCTCGGGCCGAGTACACGAGTATCTTGGAAGGCTCGGCCCGAGCTTCGAGCACCCGAGCTTTTTAGTACTCGCTCATCACTACTAATAAACCTAAAAAATAAAAATAAATTGAATAAAAATCATGAATGTTGTGTTATAACAGGAAATTCGGTGTAAGAATGAATATCCGGGATGAGAGTTCAGCGAATGAGTTATAGAAATTGTTACAAAAAGGAGTGTGTACGGTTTATGCGTAAATTTTCAGAATGCGTACATGAAAATTATATGTATGTGAGAATGTCCCCCATGCTTTGTAAAAAGTTATTTATGAAAATGTAAATAAAATATATAAAAATGCCTAATTATTTATAATTTATGAGAAAGATATATATGTATGGAAGAATGTTATAAGGTGTCCAAGAACCATAAAGAAAAAGGGTGCATATATAATGTTAGAGGTCTAGAGTTCCACCAGGCTATATCACCCCTAAAGAAATAGAAAGAAGACCTTACTACCTGTGTACCCCAAAAAAAGCTATATTTCTTAGCCAGGATTATGGTGGAGATATGCACAAGTGAAATAAGAATATAAAGTAATACAATAAGATTATAAAACCAATATGTGTGCATTCATGCACCACCCGGTACGCTACCCTTGCCAAATTGCTCACTCTAGATCCCCACACGATCCATGAAGCCGTTCCCCCGGTCACACCGCCTGCTGCCGGTTCCCACTCATCCCTGGGGGAGTTAGGCGAGTGGTATCGAGAGCTACATGTCGGCACTGATGATACCCCCATACACCACAAGGAAGGGGTATACCGGGTGGTACAGGAGTATGAGCGGGTTTTTAGCAAGCACCCTCTAGATTTTGGGCAGATTAAAGGGGTTCAACACCACATCCCTACCGGTACACACTCCCCTATTAAAGAGAGATACAGGCCTATTCCCCCTGCGCACTACCAATGCGCCAAAGACATGTTGAGGAACGTGAAGGAGGCAGGGGTTATTAGGGACAGCTGTAGTCCCTGGGCCGCTCCGTTGGTGCTGGTTAAGAAGAAGGATGGCACCATGCGGATGTGTGTGGATTACCGGAAGATTAACCAGATAACGCATAAGGATGCTTACCCTCTGCCCCGCATCAAAGAGTCCCTGGCCTCGCTGAGAACCGCTAACTACTTCTCCACCCTTGACCTCACCAGCGGGTACTGGCAGGTGGCCGTGGCACCGGAAGACCGAGAGAAGACTGCCTATGGGACCGTTTTGCTGTACTTGGATGATGTGATTGTGTACTCACAGACGTATGAAGCCCACCTGGAGCACCTAGCCGAGGTGTTCGCGTCCCTTGCCAAGTATGGGATGAAGTTGAAGCCCTCAAAGTGTCATCTGCTGAAACCCAGAGTGCAGTACCTAGGACATGTGGTTGGTGCGGAAGGTGTCGCCCCCAACCCCGGGAAGATCACCGCCATCCAAGACTGGCCGAGACCGACCACAGTGAGGGAAGTGAGGCAGTTTCTGGGCCTGGTGGGATATTACCGTCGCTTCATTAAGGGGTACACAAAGATGGCTGCCCCCATGCAAGACCTCCTCGTAGGACAGACCAAGGGTGGTAGATCCCTAGTAGCCCCATTGGTGTGGGAAGAAAAGCATGAGGAATCCTTCCGCCAGCTGAGAACAGCCCTGACCGGAGAGGAAATCCTAGCGTACCCTGACTACAGCCGCCCATTCATCCTCTACACCGACGCCAGCAATGTGGGCTTGGGGGCTGTTCTATCCCAGGTCCAAGACAGAAGGGAAAAGGTAATAGCTTATGCTAGCGAAAACTCCGACCGACTGAGAGGAACCCTGAGAACTACATCTCCTTCAAGCTTGAGCTCTTGGCACTGGTGTGGGCTATCACCGAGCGGTTCCGCCATTACCTGGCAGCAGCCAAGTTCACCGCGTACACAGACAATAACCTGCTGACCCATCTAGATACGGCCAAGCTGGGCGCGTTGGAGCAGCGGTGGGTGACCAGGTTAGCCAACTACGATTTCACCATCAAGTACCGGGCCGGCCGTACCAACGTCAATGCCAATGCACTCTCCCGGATGCCCCACCTGTCGGAAGAGGGGCCAGAGGATGATGACCTCGAAGAGATCGAGTTGCCTGCATTTCACCGGCCATTCACTGAGAAGGTGCACGTCTACCAACAACGGGGCCTCCCATATGATGACAAGTTGAAAAAGTTATTAAGTGATTATTGGCTGCAATGGGGCTTTCTGGCTGGTGCCAGCCTCTCTTCTTAGCACACAGGAACCACAATCCCTACACCATGCTTCAATGGATTCTCTCATCCCAGCCCAGTAAAACTACATATTTTACACAGTCATAAGTAGCCAAAAGGGATCTATTCTATTCAATTGCAAATGATCTAGATAAGACTGAGAATAAGATACTGCACGGGACATAGCAGAGTTGGTCAAGTTGAGTGGAGATGAGTTTGCTATTTGGCACAGCTTTTTGCATCAATAAAGCAAGTAAAAGGTGTGAAAGATAAAAAAAAGGGTGAAAGTGTGAAAAGTGAATTGGCCAAATTGAGGTGCATATAAAGTTTTTGCTTTCTTTCAATTCACTAATGGGGCTCATTTGAATCAGGTGAATTGAGTTCTGCTTTTGGAAACTGGGTTAAGAAGGGGTGCACCGGTCCTGGAGGTACTGCAATACCAGGTCAATGCGTGCAGTGGACAGAGCAAGATTTTTTCCATCTCCTTGTTCTAAAAATCCATTTAATATATGGTCCCCAGAGAGGGGACGTATCAGATATTAAACTGATAAGAACAGATTTAATTTTTTTTTTTTTCTGTTTATCAGTAGGACTTCCAAATAACAAAGGTGATCGCCTCCCGTTGCCTGGGAACCGTCCAGGCACAAGAGGGCTATGTGTCACCAGAAGGCGCACACACTTCCTCAAGGCCGGCAGACGTGCAATCCCAGGCACCTTCCAGTACCGACCAAGGTAGCGTCCTCCGAAACTACACTTGATCTTAGCCAAAAGGCCGAGAAGCTATAACCCGAATTGGTTACGGCCTTGAGTGGCACCCTGGCCTATACCGGACACATCTTAGGGAGAGGGAGACAAACCCACGCCTACAGAAGACATTTTGTCACCAAGCCAACCCTTGAAAAGGCTGTTTTGCAGAGCAAAAACAAGAAGAATGGTGCTTTTTGCAGCCGCCGCCCACTGCAATGAATCTGAATAACTCCTCCTTTTGGACACAAGCACCTCCCCTCCCCCTTGCAGTCTTTCCAATTCATGATACAAAAAGACGGACGGACAGGACAGGACAGGACAGGCTGCCTGACTTTCCGTCACTGCCACCCTTTGCCATCCTTGCCCGTAGAAAGCCCTTTCATCATCCCCAAACCCTAATCTTTTCCCTTCCCTTCCCAGATGCGTCTCACTCCCTTTCATTAGGAAGTGAGCGCAGCCTTTTCTCCGTTCTGCACATGCGCGACGTTAAACACAAATGCGCAGGTGTGACGCCCTAGCAGCAGTCGGACTGCTCGGCAGACACTTTGATGAAAAACAAAAAGGTTTTTTACGGGGGAGAATATTTGTGACGCCACCTGCGGTGTGCGGTAATAAGGAATACCGCCGCTGCTGTATGGGAGTGCCGGGGCTGATGGTGTTGGGGCAGCCTGGTGGTGATTCCCTCCGCAGGTAGGGGCCCCGGGACTCAGGGTAGGGAATAGGTAGGAACAGCCTATATTGATATAGGGCCGGCAGGACGCTGGGGGCCAGGGTACTCACTCAGGTGTGATGACGCATTCAGTGGACACAGACTCTGAGGTAAACAAAGTCTCTTGGTACTGCTGCACTCGGTGACTGCACGTGCGGTGGTCCCTTTCAGTGATTCTGTGGTGGACTGGAGCCTTCCTCCATACACTGTATACTGTGTGTGTCCCTGGCCCCGTTGGCTTGAAACCTTCGGGTCCCGTCCCTCTTTTTAATTGGGACCTGCTCTTAGCAGCTGGCACGTGGGATTTTCTGTGACTGCTCTGTGTGGGAAGTCCTATCCCTCCGCTGTGCTGACGCCGCTAATCTCTGAGCCGTCAAGTACAGGCCACTGTCTGCGACCCAGCCAGGCTCTCCTCAGGGAGCTCTTAATCCCCAGGTCCTCTCTCTTTTTCAGTTACTACCAACTGTCTAACTGACTCCTCCCACCAGCCTGTCTGACTCATAGGTGGGCGGTTCCTTTCCCAGCTGGAACCACGCCCCTGGTGTGCCTGACAAGTGTAGTGTTTGGGTGACTAGGATTTGTGCTGTTAGTACAGAATCACTGTTGCGGACCCCGGAACCAAGGAGGGTGGGCCCTGCACCAAGGATAGAGAATAGTGCAGTTCCCTGTGACACCCTGGATTAGTCCAGGGGCGTCACATTCCCCCTTGGTTAAACGTAGCTCGTCCCCGAGCTACAGTGCACCCAGAGTGTTTATTTTTATCTGCAAAAAGTGAACATTTTAATAAGAAAAACATATCTATCCATCCCACGCAGGGGAGGCACTTGAACCCAACGTTTCGCTTTCCCAGTCCTTCATCCCACCCCCAAAGTTCCAAAAGGAGGCAAGCCACCGTTCCTGTTGGTGGCCAGACCTGGGCCATATGTCTCCCAGGTCTCTCCTCCACCTGTGTCTTCTCCTGTAGGTGGGGATGCAGTCCGTGGCTATGAATGGGAAATAACCATTTACAATAGCACCAGTTCGTGCTGGCTACCACCAGTCCTGTAGCCAAAGGTCCATTTTCAATAAAACTTATCATTGGTCGTCAATCAGGTCATGAATCCAGGTAATTAAAATAAAATCAACATTCTTCTTATCAACACTCTATATCAACATGTCTTACATGACTATCTTTAGCATGGAAAATAGTAGAATTAAAAGCATGGAAAATACTAAACATTTTTAAATTTACTCTATATTTAGACTATTTACATTAGGGTAGAGTAGCCGGGTTCCGCTACCATTCCTCATCTCTGAACCTATGTGGGGGCTGACCAAAGTTCACACGGGTGGACCTTCTCAGCTCCTGGCTTCCCTCTAACCCTTGTACTGTGGTGTTTGCTACTACCTGTTCCCCACTACTGGTGCTAGGTGTTGTAGGTGGTAATCTACGTGTTCGTGGTGCTGGTATGGGTACTTCTCTAGGTGCAATGATTTCAGGCCTCCTTGGTTCTGGTTCTTCCGCGGGTTGCGGGAATGTGAGTACAGGCACAATCACTGCTCCATTGTACATAGGCCAATCTTCCGGGAAGTCACCTAGGATGGTGTGGATCACTCTCTTCTTTTTCTCAGTCACTTGAGGTTGGGGCTGTTCTTCCTTCTGGATGTTCAGGGGTTCAGGGCACTTTTTCAAGTGGTCACGGGAAATTACAGCTGTGGTTCTTCCTTGGTCCTTGCTGACAAGACAGGTCTTCTGGTTGTTGAAATTGGAAGGCTGGACCACATATGGCTCTCTTTCCCACTGGTCGTCCAGTTTATGCATCTTTCTTTTTCTTTTTAAGACCACTTCTCCTGGTGAAAATGGAGGGGCTTGGGCTTGCTTGTTAAAGCTTCTTTCTTGCTTTTCCCTACTTTGGTCCAGATTCTCCTCGACATACTCTTGAATTTGCCTGTATTGAGCTCTACGCTTGGTATCCCAATCTGCATTTGGGGAATAAACTTCAGGCATCTCAACTTCCATCTCCAGATCCACTGGCAGTTACTGAGGCCCGGTCCTGATCTGTCCAGGTCTCCGCCTCCAGCTCTGCGGCGCCTGATAACTGGCCGAGTAGTACAGACGCTTGCTGCCGGTCATTCATCCCAAACATATCCAGGAGTGTGCGGATTTTTCTTTTGAATCCTTGCAGAGTGTCAGGGGAACCATCATATTGTGGTAGCCAGGTAGCGCCTGGCACATACGGTAAAGTCATTGGCATTATCTGCGCGGTCGCTCGTGCGTCCATGTCACCTTGATCTTGAGGGGGAACTGCCGCTGCGCTCGCTTCACCCGGCGCCGACATCTTTCTATGCCCCCTTGGTTTTCAGCAGCAAGATGGCGGCAACTGAATTTTTTTTTTTTTTATTCACTTTGGGCTCAACAGTTTTGGAGAAGGCGCACGTCACCCAGGTTAGTGGGTCCAGTCCAATCCTGTTCGTGACGCCAAAAGTCAATGTGTGACGCCCTAGCAGCAGTTGGACTGCTCGGCAGACACTTTGATGAAAAACAAAAAGGTTTTTTACGGGGGAGAATATTTGTGACGCCACCTGCGGTGTGCGGTAATAAGGAATACCGCCACTGCTGTATGGGAGTGCCGGGGCTGATGGTGTTGGGGCAGCCTGGTGGTGATTCCCTCCGCAGGTAGGGGCCCCGGGACTCAGGGTAGGGAATAGGTAGGAACAGCCTATATTGATATAGGGCCGGCAGGACGCTGGGGGCCAGGGTACTCACTCAGGTGTGATGACGCATTCAGTGGACACAGACTCTGAGGTAAACAAAGTCTCTTGGTACTGCTGCACTCGGTGACTGCACGTGCGGTGGTCCCTTTCAGTGATTCTGTGGTGGACTGGAGCCTTCCTCCATACACTGTATACTGTGTGTGTCCCTGGCCCCGTTGGCTTGAAACCTTCGGGTCCCGTCCCTCTTTTTAATTGGGACCTGCTCTTAGCAGCTGGCACGTGGGATTTTCTGTGACTGCTCTGTGTGGGAAGTCCTATCCCTCCGCTGTGCTGACGCCGCTAATCTCTGAGCCGTCAAGTACAGGCCACTGTCTGCGACCCAGCCAGGCTCTCCTCAGGGAGCTCTTAATCCCCAGGTCCTCTCTCTTTTTCAGTTACTACCAACTGTCTAACTGACTCCTCCCACCAGCCTGTCTGACTCATAGGTGGGCGGTTCCTTTCCCAGCTGGAACCACGCCCCTGGTGTGCCTGACAAGTGTAGTGTTTGGGTGACTAGGATTTGTGCTGTTAGTACAGAATCACTGTTGCGGACCCCGGAACCAAGGAGGGTGGGCCCTGCACCAAGGATAGAGAATAGTGCAGTTCCCTGTGACACCCTGGATTAGTCCAGGGGCGTCACACAGGCGTGCGTTCCATTACCCTCACTGCATTCCACTCCCATACAGGAAGTGGGCGCAGCTATTACTACGGTCGCACATAAAAGAACCCACGGCCACCACTGCACATAGCTGACTCCACCACAGGACACCCACTTCTACACCAACGCAGGTAAGACAGGATCGGCACCTCTATGCTCCCGTTACAATCAGGCTCAGTCACCATGTGATAACGCTCTCAACTCTTTAGTTGCAGGCTCCCCTTGCTTCACCTCCACTGGCTGTGCTGCCATTTCCTCTCCCACCTGGAAGGTATACTTTATTCCACTATTTTCCTGTTTCTCTCTTCCCCCTTTTCCCATAACCTACTTTTATCTGCATTTGTGGGGTATCTATATGCTATTTACATCATAGTTTTATTCATTAATATGGAAGGGAAGAGTGCCCATGAGAGTGTTGAACTGCGGAGAGCAAGAGATTAAGCTGCTCCGATTTGCCACCATTGATAAGCTGTTCTCAGTAGATACACATGCTATCCAAACAGCAGCATCCACCATTGCTTCAGCCCACCCATTCAGTGACAGCTCACCAAGTCAGCCAGAGGAGTGGTGTAAGGAATTACACGTAGGCACTGACTCCACACCTTCACATCACAAGAAGGGGGTCTACAGGCTAGTGCAAGAATACGAGCAAGTCTTCAGCAAACATCCGCTAGACTTTTGAAGAATAAAAGGGGTCAAACACTACATCCCCACAAGTGCACACCCACCCATCAAAGAGAGATATAAGCCAAAACTACCTGCACATTACCAGTGTACCAAGGACATGTTGAGCAACATGAAGGAGGCTGGGGTTATCCGTGACAGTTGTAGCCTCTGGGCAGCTCCGTTGGTCCTGTTAAAGAAAAAGGACAGCACCACTCCCCTGTATTGAGGAATAGCTAGCTGCATTGAGAACTGCAAATTATTTTTCTACCCTTGATCTCACTAGTCGCTATTGGCAAGTGTCCGTTGCTGAGGCAGACCGGGAGAAGACCGCCTTTGCCACCCCGATGGGTCTCTGCGAGTTCAAAAGCATGCCCTTCGAGCTGTGCAATTTGCCAGGAACCTTCCAGAGGCTGATGGAATGCTGCTTGGGACACCGAAACTTTGAAACGGTACTGCTATACCTTTATGATGTTATTGTTTATTCTAAAGCAAACAAGATTTTAGGGTGTATAAAAAGGGAGATTAGATCCGGTGAGCCCAACGTATTGTTACCCCTCTATAAATCACTTGTAAGGCCACATCTGGAATATGGGGTAAAGTCCTGAGCAGGTTGATAACCATTGGTTTGAGCATGGTAGGGTGTAGTGCGCATCTTCCTGCATCGGTAAAAGCTGCAGAAGTCCTTGAAGATTTCCGCTTCAAAGGCTGTGCCTTGATCTGTGAGGACTCTCTCTGAGTAGCCATGAGGTCTGCATAAGTGTGCTTGGAAGACCTTCGCTGCAGTATGGGCCATTAGATCTTTGACTTGTACCACAACCATAAATCTCGAGTAGTTGTCTACCATCGTAAGTGCATACGTGAGCTCGCCTCGATATTCTGCAACAAAACTCCCTTTTTCGATTTCAGTTTCAGCAAACACTCCTCTTCCTGTAGAAAATATTTATCATTACCTAAGACAGTCATTCTAATGCATGACAATATTAAGGCAATTTAGTTAAAACTTGTTTTAACTCACCTTTAAGGGGATTGATGTATTTCATGGTCAATCCAGGTTTGTCAGTGATGGCACTGACATAATGTATGGCGTCTTTTTCGGGCGTTATCCTTTGCCTTTTCATTGTGAAAATCCAGTTGCCTATATCAAAGCAAATTCTACTACTTGTAAAGTATGCAGAAAATGAAATGTAGAACATATAACATCAACTGCTTAGGAACGCATCATAGGTTAGTACTTAAAAGGATATTGTCATGTTCTAGTCATAATGCAAGCTGGACATTTTTCATGTTACCCTGTAATCGCCGGCCTGTTCTAATGCTCACAAGCCAAGATATAGGCTCAGCTGCTAAGGCTTCCCTCTGCCTTCTGAATGAAACTTGAATATGTCTGGGTCACTGTGTATATAGCAGGTGCTCAGAAAAAATAACAGTCAATTCAATAGAAATAGCTCTGGCACACTATAGTGATCAATAACGTAAGAAAAGAACTCTTGGAATGCTGAAAATTCTTTATTTGTGCAAAAGGATAATTCATCCAACGTTTCGACCTTGTTTTTAGGTCTTTATCAAGGATAAAGTTATCTAAGATCATAAAGGGTTACAAAACCATATAAACACGTAATTAGTACATAGTACAACATAACAGTACAATATATTGCTACTTGAGAGTACAATGGGTCAAATGACCATGATGCACATACAAAAAAGTTTTCCAAAGCCATAGTGAAAACATTTGTACTGAGGAAAGAAAATTTCCACATGACCTATCTGGAGAAACATTCTGGATCAAACAACCAAAAATAGTCAAGCAGGTAAATACACACCTATATGGATAACAGGATGATATGTGTTCAATTGTATAGCGTCATTGCCATTAAGGTACAAATGGAAAACTTGCAATCCTATATAGTGAAGGAAATGAACACATATCATATCAAAGAACACAGGAACATGGGTGTGAGAAAAACCTCAATGTTTATACTTTGTTCTTTATAATGGTGTGAACATGTATATGTCTCAGTACCTTATGCACTTGAGAATTCTAGTGAGTAGATCATGAAAGCCTATTTCAGAACTGGAATCGGTAAATAAATGTAGGTGGAATCTAAATGAAAAGATGGTACAAGTGTTATCATGACACGTGGGCTATAACACAATGGACCGTGTGACAAAGAAGAAAGGAGAGAAAGAAGAGGAAGAAAATGCAACTACCTGTAACATTACGTGATAGTCACTGGTAAGTATCACTTGACAATTCAAATGAAAAAGGATTCCTTTATTAAAGGGTTCTCAGTCGCCTCAGGATCATGAAATACTAGGGTAAATGATATGAGAATGGGTAAGAAGCACCACTAAAGGAAATATGAGATGCAGGACATATATCTATAAACCCCTGAACTACATGATAGAAATAAAAAGAAGAAAAAAGAAAAAAAAGAAGAAAGAAGAAGAACACATAGAATGCGGAAAGAGAATGGGTACAACTACCTGAGTTACTGCAGGGAGGCCCCTGGTTGGTATTGTGAGGGTTAGTGGAATTCCTTCACTGAAGGGTTCTCAGTTGCCTCAGGTTCGTGAAAAATGCTATAGACAAATAATGCCCGGAGAAAAGGGGTTCATATACAGCGAATAATGGTAATACAAGGTACATGTGTCACATGTAATAGTATATATATATATATTGTACTAAGCTCTACACCAGAAATAGAAAGTAGTCCCTCTGCCTTCTGTCTAGGTGCCCTGAGTTATGTCCTGTAAACTGTCACAGGGACCCAGACACACATGTGTAGTAGGGGAATATCCCTCCTGAGATGCCAGTGCTAGAGCACTCGTTTGCTGTGGAGTTGAACGCTATGTGAGCAGTTCTTACCTTCAATGAGCAGAAGTCTCTTTTTTCAGATTTCAATATCTCTGTGGGTATCTGGCAGAAATATGGAATACTCTTTACTGCTAAGACCCTGTACACCACTCCCACTAAAGGGGGCTTTACACGCTGCGACATCGCTAATGCGGAGTCGTTGGGGTCACGGAATTTGTGACGCACATCCGGCCGCATTAGCGATGTTGCTGCGTGTGACACCGATGAGCGATTTTGCATCGCTGCAAAAACGTGCAAAATCGCTCATCGGTGACATGGGTCTCCATTCTCGATTATCGTTACTGCAGCAGTAACGATGTAGTTCGTCGCTCCTGCGGCAGCACACATCGCTCCGTGTGACACCGCAGAAACGAGGAACCTCTCCTTACCTGCCTCCCAGCCGCTATGAGGAAGGAAGGAGGTGGGCGGGATGTTCCGGCCACTCATCTCCGCCCCTCCGCTGCTATTGGGCGGTCGCTCAGTGACGTCGCTGTGACGCCGCACGGACCGCCCCCTTAGAAAGGAGGCGGTTCGCCGGTCACAGCGACGTCGCCGGGCAGGTAAGTATGTGTGACGGGTCTGGTCGGTGTTGTGCAGCATGGGCAGCGATTTGCCCGTGTCGCGCAACAGATGGGGGCGGGTATCCACACTAGCGATATCGGGACCGATATCGCAGTGTGTAAAGTAGCCTTTAATAAACTGTGTAAAGGATTTTAAGTAAAAATCCACAATAAACCAGCGCTAGATGGGTTTTTATAATTTTATTAATAGACCACAAATAAAACATTTTTTGCTATCCTTGTTTCAAGACAGAGTATTTGATAATATACAATACACTGATTATTACTAAAACCAAGGACCACATAAAACAAGGACCACATAAAATAAAAAATGAAAGTAATGAGAATAAAATTCTTTTGTATAACCAATTAACTTCGAGGTGATACAATATTCACATTGATTTAGTTTTACCAGTCTAATGTAATGCCCCGGCCGGTGGCATATATTTTGTTTGGTTAATAATTTAGACTTATACAATGAAAGATGTATGTATGTATGATTGTGGCCTTACAAGTGATTTATAGAGGGGTAACAATACGTTGGGATCACCGGATCTAATCTCGCTTTTTATACACCCTAAAATCTTGTTTGCTTTAGAATAAACAATAACATCATAAAGGTATAGCAGTACCGTTTCAAAGTTTCGGTGTCCCAAGCAGCATTCCATCAGCCTCTGGAAGGTTCCTGGCAAATTGCACAGCTCGAAGGGCATGCTTTTGAACTCGCAGAGACCCATCGGGGTGGCAAAGGCGGTCTTCTCCCGGTCTGCCTCAGCAACGGACACTTGCCAATAGCGACTAGTGAGATCAAGGGTAGAAAAATAATTTGCAGTTCTCAATGCAGCTAGCTATTCCTCAATACAGGGGAGTGGTGCTGTCCTTCTTCTTTAACAGGACCAACGGAGCTGCCCAGAGGCTACAACTGTCACGGATAACCCCAGCCTCCTTCATGTTGCTCAACATGTCCTTGGTACACTGGTAATGTGCAGGTAGTTTTGGCTTATATCTATCTTTGATGGGTGGGTGTGCACTTGTGGGGATGTAGTGTTTGACCCCTTTTATTCTTCAAAAGTCTAGCGGATGTTTGCTGAAGACTTGCTCGTATTCTTGCACTAGCCTGTAGACCCCCTTCTTGTGATGTGAAGGTGTGGAGTCAGTGCCTACGTGTAATTCCTTACACCACTCCTCTGGCTGACTTGGTGAGCTGTCACTGAATGGGTGGGCTGAAGCAATGGTGGATGCTGCTGTTTGGATAGCATGTGTATCTACTGAGAACAGCTTATCAATGGTGGCAAATCGGAGCAGCTTAATCTCTTGCTCTCCGCAGTTCAACACTCTCATGGGCACTCTTCCCTTCCATATTAATGAATAAAACTATGATGTAAATAGCATATAGATACCCCACAAATGCAGATAAAAGTAGGTTATGGGAAAAGGGGGAAGAGAGAAACAGGAAAATAGTGGAATAAAGTATACCTTCCAGGTGGGAGAGGAAATGGCAGCACAGCCAGTGGAGGTGAAGCAAGGGGAGCCTGCAACTAAAGAGTTGAGAGCGTTATCACATGGTGACTGAGCCTGATTGTAACGGGAGCATAGAGGTGCCGATCCTGTCTTACCTGCGTTGGTGTAGAAGTGGGTGTCCTGTGGTGGAGTCAGCTATGTGCAGTGGTGGCCGTGGGTTCTTTTATGTGCGACCGTAGTAATAGCTGCGCCCACTTCCTGTATGGGAGTGGAATGCAGTGAGGGTAATGGAACGCACGCCTGTGTGACGCCCCTGGACTAATCCAGGGTGTCACAGGGAACTGCACTATTCTCTATCCTTGGTGCAGGGCCCACCCTCCTTGGTTCCGGGGTCCGCAACAGTGATTCTGTACTAACAGCACAAATCCTAGTCACCTAAACACTACACTTGTCAGGCACACCAGGGGCGTGGTTCCAGCTGGGAAAGGAACCGCCCACCTATGAGTCAGACAGGCTGGTGGGAGGAGTCAGTTAGACAGTTGGTAGTAACTGAAAAAGAGAGAGGACCTGGGGATTAAGAGCTCCCTGAGGAGAGCCTGGCTGGGTCGCAGACAGTGGCCTGTACTTGACGGCTCAGAGATTAGCGGCGTCAGCACAGCGGAGGGATAGGACTTCCCACACAGAGCAGTCACAGAAAATCCCACGTGCCAGCTGCTAAGAGCAGGTCCCAATTAAAAAGAGGGACGGGACCCGAAGGTTTCAAGCCAACGGGGCCAGGGACACACACAGTATACAGTGTATGGAGGAAGGCTCCAGTCCACCACAGAATCACTGAAAGGGACCACCGCACGTGCAGTCACCGAGTGCAGCAGTACCAAGAGACTTTGTTTACCTCAGAGTCTGTGTCCACTGAATGCGTCATCACACCTGAGTGAGTACCCTGGCCCCCAGCGTCCTGCCGGCCCTATATCAATATAGGCTGTTCCTACCTATTCCCTACCCTGAGTCCCGGGGCCCCTACCTGCGGAGGGAATCACCACCAGGCTGCCCCAACACCATCAGCCCCGGCACTCCCATACAGCAGCGGCGGTATTCCTTATTACCGCACACCGCAGGTGGCGTCACAAATATTCTCCCCCGTAAAAAACCTTTTTGTTTTTCATCAAAGTGTCTGCCGAGCAGTCCGACTGCTGCTAGGGCGTCACACATTGATTTTTGGCGTCACGAACAGGATTGGACTGGACCCACTAACCTGGGTGACGTGCGCCTTCTCCAAAACTGTTGAGCCCAAAGTGAATAAAAAAAAAAAAAATTCAGTTGCCGCCATCTTGCTGCTGAAAACCAAGGGGGCATAGAAAGATGTCGGCGCCGGGTGAAGCGAGCGCAGCGGCAGTTCCCCCTCAAGATCAAGGTGACATGGACGCACGAGCGACCGCGCAGATAATGCCAATGACTTTACCGTATGTGCCAGGCGCTACCTGGCTACCACAATATGATGGTTCCCCTGACACTCTGCAAGGATTCAAAAGAAAAATCCGCACACTCCTGGATATGTTTGGGATGAATGACCGGCAGCAAGCGTCTGTACTACTCGGCCAGTTATCAGGCGCCGCAGAGCTGGAGGCGGAGACCTGGACAGATCAGGACCGGGCCTCAGTAACTGCCAGTGGATCTGGAGATGGAAGTTGAGATGCCTGAAGTTTATTCCCCAAATGCAGATTGGGATACCAAGCGTAGAGCTCAATACAGGCAAATTCAAGAGTATGTCGAGGAGAATCTGGACCAAAGTAGGGAAAAGCAAGAAAGAAGCTTTAACAAGCAAGCCCAAGCCCCTCCATTTTCACCAGGAGAAGTGGTCTTAAAAAGAAAAAGAAAGATGCATAAACTGGACGACCAGTGGGAAAGAGAGCCATATGTGGTCCAGCCTTCCAATTTCAACAACCAGAAGACCTGTCTTGTCAGCAAGGACCAAGGAAGAACCACAGCTGTAATTTCCCGTGACCACTTGAAAAAGTGCCCTGAACCCCTGAACATCCAGAAGGAAGAACAGCCCCAACCTCAAGTGACTGAGAAAAAGAAGAGAGTGATCCACACCATCCTAGGTGACTTCCCGGAAGATTGGCCTATGTACAATGGAGCAGTGATTGTGCCTGTACTCACATTCCCGCAACCCGCGGAAGAACCAGAACCAAGGAGGCCTGAAATCATTGCACCTAGAGAAGTACCCATACCAGCACCACGAACACGTAGATTACCACCTACAACACCTAGCACCAGTAGTGGGGAACAGGTAGTAGCAAACACCACAGTACAAGGGTTAGAGGGAAGCCAGGAGCTGAGAAGGTCCACCCGTGTGAACTTTGGTCAGCCCCCACATAGGTTCAGAGATGAGGAATGGTAGCGGAACCCGGCTACTCTACCCTAATGTAAATAGTCTAAATATAGAGTAAATTTAAAAATGTTTAGTATTTTCCATGCTTTTAATTCTACTATTTTCCATGCTAAAGATAGTCATGTAAGACATGTTGATATAGAGTGTTGATAAGAAGAATGTTGATTTTATTTTAATTACCTGGATTCATGACCTGATTGACGACCAATGATAAGTTTTATTGAAAATGGACCTTTGGCTACAGGACTGGTGGTAGCCAGCACGAACTGGTGCTATTGTAAATGGTTATTTCCCATTCATAGCCACGGACTGCATCCCCACCTACAGGAGAAGACACAGGTGGAGGAGAGACCTGGGAGACATATGGCCCAGGTCTGGCCACCAACAGGAACGGTGGCTTGCCTCCTTTTGGAACTTTGGGGGTGGGATGAAGGACTGGGAAAGCGAAACGTTGGGTTCAAGTGCCTCCCCTGCGTGGGATGGATAGATATGTTTTTCTTATTAAAATGTTCACTTTTTGCAGATAAAAATAAACACTCTGGGTGCACTGTAGCTCGGGGACGAGCTACGTTTAACCAAGGGGGAATGTGACGCCCCTGGACTAATCCAGGGTGTCACAGGGAACTGCACTATTCTCTATCCTTGGTGCAGGGCCCACCCTCCTTGGTTCCGGGGTCCGCAACAGTGATTCTGTACTAACAGCACAAATCCTAGTCACCCAAACACTACACTTGTCAGGCACACCAGGGGCGTGGTTCCAGCTGGGAAAGGAACCGCCCACCTATGAGTCAGACAGGCTGGTGGGAGGAGTCAGTTAGACAGTTGGTAGTAACTGAAAAAGAGAGAGGACCTGGGGATTAAGAGCTCCCTGAGGAGAGCCTGGCTGGGTCGCAGACAGTGGCCTGTACTTGACGGCTCAGAGATTAGCGGCGTCAGCACAGCGGAGGGATAGGACTTCCCACACAGAGCAGTCACAGAAAATCCCACGTGCCAGCTGCTAAGAGCAGGTCCCAATTAAAAAGAGGGACGGGACCCGAAGGTTTCAAGCCAACGGGGCCAGGGACACACACAGTATACAGTGTATGGAGGAAGGCTCCAGTCCACCACAGAATCACTGAAAGGGACCACCGCACGTGCAGTCACCGAGTGCAGCAGTACCAAGAGACTTTGTTTACCTCAGAGTCTGTGTCCACTGAATGCGTCATCACACCTGAGTGAGTACCCTGGCCCCCAGCGTCCTGCCGGCCCTATATCAATATAGGCTGTTCCTACCTATTCCCTACCCTGAGTCCCGGGGCCCCTACCTGCGGAGGGAATCACCACCAGGCTGCCCCAACACCATCAGCCCCGGCACTCCCATACAGCAGCGGCGGTATTCCTTATTACCGCACACCGCAGGTGGCGTCACAAATATTCTCCCCCGTAAAAAACCTTTTTGTTTTTCATCAAAGTGTCTGCCGAGCAGTCCGACTGCTGCTAGGGCGTCACACCTGCGCATTTGTGTTTAACGTCGCGCATGTGCAGAACGGAGAAAAGGCTGCGCTCACTTCCTAATGAAAGGGAGTGAGACGCATCTGGGAAGGGAAGGGAAAAGATTAGGGTTTGGGGATGATGAAAGGGCTTTCTACGGGCAAGGATGGCAAAGGGTGGCAGTGACGGAAAGTCAGGCAGCCTGTCCTGTCCTGTCCTGTCCGTCCGTCTTTTTGTATCATGAATTGGAAAGACTGCAAGGGGGAGGGGAGGTGCTTGTGTCCAAAAGGAGGAGTTATTCAGATTCATTGCAGTGGGCGGCGGCTGCAAAAAGCACCATTCTTCTTGTTTTTGCTCTGCAAAACAGCCTTTTCAAGGGTTGGCTTGGTGACAAAATGTCTTCTGTAGGCGTGGGTTTGTCTCCCTCTCCCTAAGATGTGTCCGGTATAGGCCAGGGTGCCACTCAAGGCCGTAACAAATTCGGGTTATAGCTTCTCGGCCTTTTGGCTAAGATCAAGTGTAGTTTCGGAGGACGCTACCTTGGTCGGTACTGGAAGGTGCCTGGGATTGCACGTCTGCCGGCCTTGAGGAAGTGTGTGCGCCTTCTGGTGACACATAGCCCTCTTGTGCCTGGACGGTTCCCAGGCAACGGGAGGCGATCACCTTTGTTATTTTGAAGTCCTACTGATAAACAGAAAAAAAAAAAATTTAAATCTGTTCTTATCAGTTTAATATCTGATACGTCCCCTCTCTGGGGACCATATATTAAATGGATTTTTAGAACAAGGAGATGGAAAAAATCTTGCTCTGTCCACTGCACGCATTGACCTGGTATTGCAGTACCTCCAGGACCGGTGCACCCCTTCTTAACCCAGTTTCCAAAAGCAGAACTCAATTCACCTGATTCAAATGAGCCCCATTAGTGAATTGAAAGAAAGCAAAAACTTTATATGCACCTCAATTTGGCCAATTCACTTTTCACACTTTCACCCTTTTTTTTATCTTTCACACCTTTTACTTGCTTTATTGATGCAAAAAGCTGTGCCAAATAGCAAACTCATCTCCACTCAACTTGACCAACTCTGCTATGTCCCGTGCAGTATCTTATTCTCAGTCTTATCTAGATCATTTGCAATTGAATAGAATAGATCCCTTTTGGCTACTTATGACTGTGTAAAATATGTAGTTTTACTGGGCTGGGATGAGAGAATCCATTGAAGCATGGTGTAGGGATTGTGGTTCCTGTGTGCTAAGAAGAGAGGCTGGCACCAGCCAGAAAGCCCCATTGCAGCCAATAATCACTTAATAACTTTTTCAACTTGTCATCATATGGGAGGCCCCGTTGTTGGTAGACGTGCACCTTCTCAGTGAATGGCCGGTGAAATGCAGGCAACTCGATCTCTTCGAGGTCATCATCCTCTGGCCCCTCTTCCGACAGGTGGGGCATCCGGGAGAGTGCATTGGCATTGACGTTGGTACGGCCGGCCCGGTACTTGATGGTGAAATCGTAGTTGGCTAACCTGGTCACCCACCGCTGCTCCAACGCGCCCAGCTTGGCCGTATCTAGATGGGTCAGCAGGTTATTGTCTGTGTACGCGGTGAACTTGGCTGCTGCCAGGTAATGGCGGAACCGCTCGGTGATAGCCCACACCAGTGCCAAGAGCTCAAGCTTGAAGGAGATGTAGTTCTCAGGGTTCCTCTCAGTCGGTCGGAGTTTTCGGCTAGCATAAGCTATTACCTTTTCCCTTCTGTCTTGGACCTGGGATAGAACAGCCCCCAAGCCCACATTGCTGGCGTCGGTGTAGAGGATGAATGGGCGGCTGTAGTCAGGGTACGCTAGGATTTCCTCTCCGGTCAGGGCTGTTCTCAGCTGGCGGAAGGATTCCTCATGCTTTTCTTCCCACACCAATGGGGCTACTAGGGATCTACCACCCTTGGTCTGTCCTACGAGGAGGTCTTGCATGGGGGCAGCCATCTTTGTGTACCCCTTAATGAAGCGACGGTAATATCCCACCAGGCCCAGAAACTGCCTCACTTCCCTCACTGTGGTCGGTCTCGGCCAGTCTTGGATGGCGGTGATCTTCTCGGGGTTGGGGGCGACACCTTCCGCACCAACCACATGTCCTAGGTACTGCACTCTGGGTTTCAGCAGATGACACTTTGAGGGCTTCAACTTCATCCCATACTTGGCAAGGGACGCGAACACCTCGGCTAGGTGCTCCAGGTGGGCTTCATACGTCTGTGAGTACACAATCACATCATCCAAGTACAGCAAAACGGTCCCATAGGCAGTCTTCTCTCGGTCTTCCGGTGCCACGGCCACCTGCCAGTACCCGCTGGTGAGGTCAAGGGTGGAGAAGTAGTTAGCGGTTCTCAGCGAGGCCAGGGACTCTTTGATGCGGGGCAGAGGGTAAGCATCCTTATGCGTTATCTGGTTAATCTTCCGGTAATCCACACACATCCGCATGGTGCCATCCTTCTTCTTAACCAGCACCAACGGAGCGGCCCAGGGACTACAGCTGTCCCTAATAACCCCTGCCTCCTTCATGTTCCTCAACATGTCTTTGGCGCATTGGTAGTGCGCAGGGGGAATAGGCCTGTATCTCTCTTTAATAGGGGAGTGTGTACCGGTAGGGATGTGGTGTTGAACCCCTTTAATCTGCCCAAAATCTAGAGGGTGCTTGCTAAAAACCCGCTCATACTCCTGTACCACCCGGTATACCCCTTCCTTGTGGTGTATGGGGGTATCATCAGTGCCGACATGTAGCTCTCGATACCACTCGCCTAACTCCCCCAGGGATGAGTGGGAACCGGCAGCAGGCGGTGTGACCGGGGGAACGGCTTCATGGATCGTGTGGGGATCTAGAGTGAGCAATTTGGCAAGGGTAGCGTACCGGGTGGTGCATGAATGCACACATATTGGTTTTATAATCTTATTGTATTACTTTATATTCTTATTTCACTTGTGCATATCTCCACCATAATCCTGGCTAAGAAATATAGCTTTTTTTGGGGTACACAGGTAGTAAGGTCTTCTTTCTATTTCTTTAGGGGTGATATAGCCTGGTGGAACTCTAGACCTCTAACATTATATATGCACCCTTTTTCTTTATGGTTCTTGGACACCTTATAACATTCTTCCATACATATATATCTTTCTCATAAATTATAAATAATTAGGCATTTTTATATATTTTATTTACATTTTCATAAATAACTTTTTACAAAGCATGGGGGACATTCTCACATACATATAATTTTCATGTACGCATTCTGAAAATTTACGCATAAACCGTACACACTCCTTTTTGTAACAATTTCTATAACTCATTCGCTGAACTCTCATCCCGGATATTCATTCTTACACCGAATTTCCTGTTATAACACAACATTCATGATTTTTATTCAATTTATTTTTATTTTTTAGGTTTATTAGTAGTGATGAGCGAGTACTAAAAAGCTCGGGTGCTCGAAGCTCAGGCCGAGCCTCCCAAGATACTCGTGTACTCGGCCCGAGCACCGAGCCCAATGTTATCCTATGGGAGACCCGAGTATTTTTGTGAAATGACCACCGGCAGCATGTAGAAACCCTAAAAATGGCACAAAAGTCTCCGAAGAGTGCTCAAATGACATGGCAACAGCATGGGGAAGACCCATTGAAGCATTTATCACTCAAAAGTCACAGCTGTGAATAATTTTGTCCGCGTTTTACGCCATTTTTACGGACTCACCAGAAAACCTTCCAAAATGACACCAAAATGATTTTTCATAGCGGAAATGTTAAGGGCACATACCCAATAGTGAGATAAAGCTAATGTATGTTACTTTTTGAGATCAATACATGAAAGATTTTACGTAAAACATTGTGTGGCACTCCGATGTCCCTGAGAAGAGACGTACATAAAGGCCTCTGAGTCTAATGTGCCCATTTTGAGGAACTGAGTAAAGACTGGGTAGTATTTTCCTTTGCCAGGGCAGTCCAAAATTGTGAGGTTCACCAATGCCCCTGCATACAGACGTGCATGATGGCTTGTAAACCTGAAGTGCCCATTGTAAGGAAGTGGGTCTATTGTAGTATAACCCTTAGGCAGGGCAGCCAAAAATTGGGAGGCTCCACGTTGTCCCTGGATAGAGACGTGCATGAGGGCCTCAAAACATTAAGTGTCCAGTGTCAGGAAGTGGGTGTATTATAGTATAGCCCTTAGGCAGGGCAGCCAAAAATTGGGAGGCTCCACGTTGTCCCTGGATAGAGACGTGCATGAGGGCCTGTAAACCTGAAGTGCCCATTGGAAGGAAGTGGGTCTTTTGTAGTATAGCCCTTTGGCAGGGCAGCCAAAAATTGTGAGGCTCCACGTTGTCCCTGGATAGAGACGTGCATGAGGGCCTCAAAACATTAAGTGTCCATTGTCAGGAAGTGGGTGTATTATAGTATAGCCCTTTGGCAGGGCAGCCAAAAATTGGGAGGCTCCACGTTGTCCCTGGATAGAGACGTGCATGAGGGCCTCAAAACATTAAGTGTCCATTGTCAGGAAGTGGGTGTATTATAGTATAGCCCTTAGGCAGGGCAGCCAAAAATTGGGAGGCTCCACGTTGTCCCTGGATAGAGACGTGCATGAGGGCCTGTAAACCTGAAGTGCCCATTGGAAGGAAGTGGGTCTTTTGTAGTATAGCCCTTTGGCAGGGCAGCCAAAAATTGGGAGGCTCCACGTTGTCCCTGGATAGAGACGTGCATGAGGGCCTGTAAACCTGAAGTGCCCATTGGAAGGAAGTGGGTCTTTTGTAGTATAGCCCTTTGGCAGGGCAGCCAATAATTGGGAGGCTCCACGTTGTCCCTGGATAGAGACATGCATGAGGGCCTCAAAACATTAAGTGTCCATTGTCAGGAAGTGGGTGTATTATAGTATAGCCCTTAGGCAGGGCAGCCAAAAATTGGGAGGCTCCACGTTGTCCCTGGATAGAGACGTGCATGAGGGCCTGTAAACCTGAAGTGCCCATTGGAAGGAAGTGGGTCTTTTGTAGTATAGCCCTTTGGCAGGGCAGCCAAAAATTGTGAGGCTCCACGTTGTCCCTGGATAGAGACGTGCATGAGGGCCTCAAAACATTAAGTGTCCATTGTCAGGAAGTGGGTGTATTATAGTATAGCCCTTTGGCAGGGCAGCCAAAAATTGGGAGGCTCCACGTTGTCCCTGGATAGAGACGTGCATGAGGGCCTCAAAACATTAAGTGTCCATTGTCAGGAAGTGGGTGTATTATAGTATAGCCCTTAGGCAGGGCAGCCAAAAATTGGGAGGCTCCACGTTGTCCCTGGATAGAGACGTGCATGAGGGCCTCAAAACATTAAGTGTCCATTGTCAGGAAGTGGGTCTTTTGTAGTATAGCCCTTTGGCAGGGCAGCCAAAAATTGGGAGGCTCCACGTTACAACGACAGGAGACCCGCTCCTTTGCAATGGGAACAATGTTTTGAGGCCCTCATGCACGTCTCTATGCAGGGACAACGTGGAGCCTCCCAATTTTTGGCTGCCCTGCCAAAGGGCTATACTATAATACACCCACTTCCTGACAATGGACACTTAATGTTTTGAGGCCCTCATGCACGTCTCTATCCAGGGACAACGTGGAGCCTCCCAATTTTTGGCTGCCCTCCCAAAGGGCTATACTACAAATGACCCACTTCCTGACAATGGACACTTAATGTTTTGAGGCCCTCATGCACGTCTCTATCCAGGGACAACGTGGAGCCTCCCAATTTTTGGCTGCACTGCCTAAGGGCTATACTATAATACACCCACTTCCTGACAATGGACACTTAATGTTTTGAGGCCCTCATGCACGTCTCTATCCAGGGACAACGTGGAGCCTCCCAATTTTTGGCTGCCCTGCCAAAGGGCTATACTATAATACACCCACTTCCTGACAATGGACACTTAATGTTTTGAGGCCCTCATGCACGTCTCTATCCAGGGACAACGTGGAGCCTCCCAATTTTTGGCTGCCTTGCCAAAGGGCTATACTACAAAAGACCCACTTCCTTCCAATGGGCACTTCAGGTTTACAGGCCCTCATGCACGTCTCTATCCAGGGACAACGTGGAGCCTCCCAATTTTTGGCTGCCCTGCCTAAGGGCTATACTATAATACACCCACTTCCTGACAATGGACACTTAATGTTTTGAGGCCCTCATGCATGTCTCTATCCAGGGACAATGTGGAGCCTCCCAATTTTTGGCTGCCCTGCCAAAGGGCTATACTACAAAAGACCCACTTCCTTCCAATGGGCACTTCAGGTTTACAGGCCCTCATGCACGTCTCTATCCAGGGACAACGTGGAGCCTCCCAATTTTTGGCTGCCCTGCCAAAGGGCTATACTACAAAAGACCCACTTCCTTCCAATGGGCACTTCAGGTTTACAGGCCCTCATGCACGTCTCTATCCAGGGACAACGTGGAGCCTCCCAATTTTTGGCTGCCCTGCCTAAGGGCTATACTATAATACACCCACTTCCTGACACTGGACACTTAATGTTTTGAGGCCCTCATGCACGTCTCTATCCAGGGACAACGTGGAGCCTCCCAATTTTTGGCTGCCCTGCCTAAGGGCTATACTACAATAGACCCACTTCCTTACAATGGGCACTTCAGGTTTACAGGCCTTCATGCACGTCTGTATGCAGGGGCATTGGTGAACCTCACAATTTTGGACTGCCCTGGCAAAGGAAAATACTACAAAGACTCAGTTCCTCAAAATGGGCACATTAGACTCAGAGGCCTTTATGTACGTCTCTTCTCAGGGACATCGGAGTGCCACACAATGTTTTACGTAAAATCTTTCATGTATTGATCTCAAAAAGTAACATACATTAGCTCTATCTCACTATTGGGTATGTGCCCTTAACATTTCCGCTATGAAAAATCATTTTGGTGTCATTTTGGAAGGTTTTCTGGTGAGTCCGTAAAAATGGCGTAAAACGCGGACAAAATTATTCACAGCTGTGACTTTTGAGTGATAAATGCTTCAAGGGGTCTTCCCCATGCTGTTGCCATGTCATTTGAGCACTCTTCGGAGACTTTTGTGCCATTTTTAGGGTTTCTACATGCTGCCGGTGGTCATTTCACAAAAATACTCGGGTCTCCCATAGGATAACATTAGGCTCGGTGCTCGGGCCGAGTACCGAGTATCTTGGGAGGCTCGGCCCGAGCTTCGAGCACCCGAGCTTTTTAGTACTCGCTCATCACTACTAATAAACCTAAAAAATAAAAATAAATTGAATAAAAATCATGAATGTTGTGTTATAACAGGAAATTCGGTGTAAGAATGAATATCCGGGATGAGAGTTCAGCGAATGAGTTATAGAAATTGTTACAAAAAGGAGTGTGTACGGTTTATGCGTAAATTTTCAGAATGCGTACATGAAAATTATATGTATGTGAGAATGTCCCCCATGCTTTGTAAAAAGTTATTTATGAAAATGTAAATAAAATATATAAAAATGCCTAATTATTTATAATTTATGAGAAAGATATATATGTATGGAAGAATGTTATAAGGTGTCCAAGAACCATAAAGAAAAAGGGTGCATATATAATGTTAGAGGTCTAGAGTTCCACCAGGCTATATCACCCCTAAAGAAATAGAAAGAAGACCTTACTACCTGTGTACCCCAAAAAAAAGCTATATTTCTTAGCCAGGATTATGGTGGAGATATGCACAAGTGAAATAAGAATATAAAGTAATACAATAAGATTATAAAACCAATATGTGTGCATTCATGCACCACCCGGTACGCTACCCTTGCCAAATTGCTCACTCTAGATCCCCACACGATCCATGAAGCCGTTCCCCCGGTCACACCGCCTGCTGCCGGTTCCCACTCATCCCTGGGGGAGTTAGGCGAGTGGTATCGAGAGCTACATGTCGGCACTGATGATACCCCATACACCACAAGGAAGGGGTATACCGGGTGGTACAGGAGTATGAGCGGGTTTTTAGCAAGCACCCTCTAGATTTTGGGCAGATTAAAGGGGTTCAACACCACATCCCTACCGGTACACACTCCCCTATTAAAGAGAGATACAGGCCTATTCCCCCTGCGCACTACCAATGCGCCAAAGACATGTTGAGGAACATGAAGGAGGCAGGGGTTATTAGGGACAGCTGTAGTCCCTGGGCCGCTCCGTTGGTGCTGGTTAAGAAGAAGGATGGCACCATGCGGATGTGTGTGGATTACCGGAAGATTAACCAGATAACGCATAAGGATGCTTACCCTCTGCCCCGCATCAAAGAGTCCCTGGCCTCGCTGAGAACCGCTAACTACTTCTCCACCCTTGACCTCACCAGCGGGTACTGGCAGGTGGCCGTGGCACCGGAAGACCGAGAGAAGACTGCCTATGGGACCGTTTTGCTGTACTTGGATGATGTGATTGTGTACTCACAGACGTATGAAGCCCACCTGGAGTACCTAGCCGAGGTGTTCGCGTCCCTTGCCAAGTATGGGATGAAGTTGAAGCCCTCAAAGTGTCATCTGCTGAAACCCAGAGTGCAGTACCTAGGACATGTGGTTGGTGCGGAAGGTGTCGCCCCCAACCCCGAGAAGATCACCGCCATCCAAGACTGGCCGAGACCGACCACAGTGAGGGAAGTGAGGCAGTTTCTGGGCCTGGTGGGATATTACCGTCGCTTCATTAAGGGGTACACAAAGATGGCTGCCCCCATGCAAGACCTCCTCGTAGGACAGACCAAGGGTGGTAGATCCCTAGTAGCCCCATTGGTGTGGGAAGAAAAGCATGAGGAATCCTTCCGCCAGCTGAGAACAGCCCTGACCGGAGAGGAAATCCTAGCGTACCCTGACTACAGCCGCCCATTCATCCTCTACACCGACGCCAGCAATGTGGGCTTGGGGGCTGTTCTATCCCAGGTCCAAGACAGAAGGGAAAAGGTAATAGCTTATGCTAGCCGAAAACTCCGACCGACTGAGAGGAACCCTGAGAACTACATCTCCTTCAAGCTTGAGCTCTTGGCACTGGTGTGGGCTATCACCGAGCGGTTCCGCCATTACCTGGCAGCAGCCAAGTTCACCACGTACACAGACAATAACCTGCTGACCCATCTAGATACGGCCAAGCTGGGCGCGTTGGAGCAGCGGTGGGTGACCAGGTTAGCCAACTACGATTTCACCATCAAGTACCGGGCCGGCCGTACCAACGTCAATGCCAATGCACTCTCCCGGATGCCCCACCTGTCGGAAGAGGGGCCAGAGGATGATGACCTCAAAGAGATCGAGTTGCCTGCATTTCACCGGCCATTCACTGAGAAGGTGCACGTCTACCAACAACGGGTGAACCTGGATCCGCTGCCCCGACAGGACTGGCAGGAAGCTCAGGACCAGGCACCTGCTGTCCGCCTGGTCAAGACTCTAGTGGAACAGGGTTCTGCTGGTATAGACCCTGCTGCCCCTGCCGAAGCCCAACGTCTGTGGCAAGAACGGACCCGGCTATACCTACACCAGGGGAAGTTGTATCGCGAGCTGATTAATCCAAAGACTCACGAGAAGATCCGCCAGCTGGTGATTCCCCAGGCTAACGTGCCCACCGTCCTGCAAGCATACAATGATGGTGCAGTGCACTTCGGGTGGAAGAAGCTAGAGATGTTGTTAAGAGAGCGGTTCTATTGGAGTGGAATGCGGGAATCTGTGGAGGCCTGGTGCCGAGAATGTGGCCCTTGCGCATTGAGAAGGAAGAACGAGGCCAGCCAGAAGGCACCCCTACACCCGATCATTACACACCAACCGCTGGAGCTGGTTGCCCTTGACCATGTAAAGCTCACCCCCAGCCGAAGTGGGTACACCTACGCTCTGACCATCGTAGACCACTACTCGAGGTTCCTGGTGGTTGTCCCAGTTAAGGACTTAACCGGCCGCACCGCTGCTAAGGCTTTCCAGGCTTATTTCTGTTGACCGCATTGGTACCCGGAGAGGGTGCTTACCGACCAGGGTCCGGCCTTTGAAGCAGAGGTATTCCAGGAATTCTGCCAGTTGTACGGCTGCAAGAAAATCCGGACCACGCCTTACCACGCCCAAACCAATGGCATTTGTGAAAAGATGAACCACTTGGTCCTGGGCCTCCTCAAGACGTTACCACTGGAAGAGCGGAACCTGTGGCTGGAGAAGCTACCTGACCTGGTCGATATGTACAACAACATCCCTTCCAGCTCTACGAAATGCACTCCAGCATACCTGATGAGAGCTCGTCCCGGCCGGCTACCAGTGGATCTGGAAATGGGCTTGGAAGCTTCAGAAGCACTCCTGTCGACAGCTGAATGGGACACTCGGCGGAGGACACAGTACCGACAGGTCCAGGAGTATGTTGAAAAGAACTTGTGCCGGAGTCGGGGACAACAGGAGCAGTGCTTCAACAAGAAGGCGCCTGCCGGTTCCTTCCAACCTGGGGATGTAGTGCTGAAGCGGAAAAGAAGGGCCCACAAGCTGGATGATCAATGGGAAAAAACCCCGTATGTAGTCCAGCCCACAGGATGGGAGAATGGGAAGGCCTACCAGATCAGCCGTGACCAGGGGGGGACTTTGGCCACGGTTTCCCGAGACCACCTGAAGAAGTGCCCACCAGCATTGAGAGTAGCGGATGAGGCTCCAGTTCCCAGTCCAGTGGAGAAGGAAAAAGAGGTAATCCACACCATGATGGGTGATTTTCCAGCAGACTGGCCTACACAGAACGGTGCGGTGATCCTTCCAGTGATACTGTTCCCACAACCCGTGGATGAAGAAATGATGGAAACGGTTAACCGCGAGCCAGTGCCCAGGGATGTACCTGTACCCAGCTCCCCTACGCCTCCGCCTGCCCCACATGATAGCAGGGAGGAGGAACTGACTGTTCCCTCTGCCCCACTGCCTGTCACCACTGACACCGGACCCCGAAGGTCCACTCGCCCCAACCTAGGTAGACCCCCACTTAGGTACAGGGAAACTACTCTTTAAAAGGGGGGGGCTTTATGTGTTGAGTGTACCAGTTTGAAAGTTTTAAATGATAAGTAAAGATGATCAACCAAAGAAGTTTACCTGATTGAACCGTGATTAAACCGGCCGTTGCCGGCAACTGTTGTCCCCGTAGGGACTGTGCAACCATTGCGTAAGGAACTGCTTACGGACAAGCCCGAGAACTTGCAGGGCAACCACAAACTTAGTGCAATGTAAATAAAAATGTTTGTTGGCTTGACACCGTTACCGCCTCCGGAGAGGCTGATTTGGGAGGATGGGCCTGGAGGAAAGGGATGGCCTAGGCCCGCCACTACCGTAACCGGTGGCGATCCTCCGGGGGTTCAGGGGTCCCCTTGGACGTGGGCCCCCTGAAAGAGACAGAACCCGCTCGGGCAACTTGGTGCTGGACTGGGGTCAAGGGGTGCTGCCCGCTTCTTAGGGGCAGCATCAGGGCCAGGTTGTTTGGGTGGGAGAAGAGCGGAAGCTGTACCGTTGTAAAATGTTTATGATGCTTTTACATGTTTTACCGTTTTATTCTTTTTCAGTTGTGAAAATAAAACCGGTGATGGACGGGCAGCCCGCGGACGGTCTGCATTTTACTATAGGGGAATGTGGCGCCCTGGACAAGCCAGGTCGTCACAGGTACTACACCAACACACTCTACACTCCGGCTAGGCACACCGAAGCTAAACACAAATCCTAGTTGCCTTCCTCCAGGGGCTGATGTCCACACCAGGGGGTGGGCCAGGCGGTTGATCCAACCCACCGAGGAGTTCACAGTCCTGGAGGCGGGAAAAGGAGTCAGATTAGAGATCAGTTTTGGAGTTAGAGAAGTGAAGAGGAGAGGAGACTGACCGTGTCCGGGTGTGTGGCCCGGGCACTCAGCAAGGTTGGCAGACGGTGGTGACCTTCTGCAGGAGAGGCTGATTGGAGTGAACCGTACGGACCGGGGATGGGCGGTGGCCCGCCGGTACCAGATCGGGGAGTGAAGAGAAGCCAGCACCATCCGGCAGGGCCTACGGACCCCGACCAGGCTAGGAGTCGCCGTAAAACCGGTCAAATCCGTTAGCGACAGGAACCTCCAGGGTTTCCCAGCAGTCAAGACCCGATTGAAGGCAACAGCTCACACCGTAGAGGGAAGCACAGTCACCGCCAAGGCTACAGTTCCCAGGGCCAGAGCCTGCGGGCAAAAGGGGCTCCCTCAGCATCCATCCAAGCTGGGGAGCGGGTTACCGGTGGGAAGCCCGCTAGATTTTGGGGGAATAAAAGGGGTCCAACACCACATCCCCACAGGTGCACACCCACCCATCAAAGAGAGCTATAAGCCAATACCACCTTCACATTGCCAGTGTACCAAGGACATGTTGAGCAACATGAAGGCGGCTGGGGTTATCCGTGACAGTTGTAGCCTTTGGGCAGCTCTGTTGATCCTGTTAAAAAAGAAGGACGGCACCACTCCCCGTATTGAGGAATCGCTAGCTGCATTGAGAACTGCAAATTATTTTTCTACCCTTGATCTCACTAGTCACTATTGGCAAGTGTCCGTTGCTGAGGCAGACCGGGAGAAGACCGCCTTCGCCACCCCTATGGGTCTCTGCGAGTTCAAAAGCATGCCCTTCGAGCTGTGCAATGCGCCAGGAACCTTCCAGAGGCTGATGGAATGCTGCTTGGGACAAGATTTTAGGGTGTATAAAAAGGGAGATTAGATCCCGTGATCCCAACGTATTGTTACACCTCTATAAATCACTTGTAAGGCTACATCTGGAATATGGGAACCAGTTTTGGGCTCCACATTTTAATAAGGACATTCAGAAGTTAGAGTCAGTTCAAAGGTGGGCAACTAGACTACTACAAGGAATGGAAGGCCTCCCATATGATGACAAGTTGAAAAAGTTATTAAGTGATTATTGGCTGCAATGGGGCTTTCTGGCTGGTGCCAGCCTCTCTTCTTAGCACACAGGAACCACAATCCCTACACCATGCTTCAATGGATTCTCTCATCCCAGCCCAGTAAAACTACATATTTTACACAGTCATAAGCAGCCAAAAGGGATCTATTCTATTCAATTGCAAATGATCTAGATAAGACTGAGAATAAGATACTGCACGGGACATAGCAGAGTTGGTCAAGTTGAGTGGAGATGAGTTTGCTATTTGGCACAGCTTTTTGCATCAATAAAGCAAGTAAAAGGTGTGAAAGATAAAAAAAAGGGTGAAAGTGTGAAAAGTGAATTGGCCAAATTGAGGTGCATATAAAGTTTTTGCTTTCTTTCAATTCACTAATGGGGCTCATTTGAATCAGGTGAATTGAGTTCTGCTTTTGGAAACTGGGTTAAGAAGGGGTGCACCGGTCCTGGAGGTACTGCAATACCAGGTCAATGCGTGCAGTGGACAGAGCAAGATTTTTTCCATCTCCTTGTTCTAAAAATCCATTTAATATATGGTCCCCAGAGAGGGGACGTATCAGATATTAAACTGATAAGAACAGATTTAATTTTTTTTTTTTTCTGCTTATCAGTAGGACTTCAAAATAACAAAGGTGATCGCCTCCCGTTGCCTGGGAACCGTCCAGGCACAAGAGGGCTATGTGTCACCAGAAGGCGCACACACTTCCTCAAGGCCGGCAGACGTGCAATCCCAGGCACCTTCCAGTACCGACCAAGGTAGCGTCCTCCGAAACTACACTTGATCTTAGCCAAAAGGCCGAGAAGCTATAACCCGAATTGGTTACGGCCTTGAGTGGCACCCTGGCCTATACCGGACACATCTTAGGGAGAGGGAGACAAACCCACGCCTACAGAAGACATTTTGTCACCCAAGCCAACCCTTGAAAAGGCTGTTTTGCAGAGCAAAAACAAGAAGAATGGTGCTTTTTGCACCCACTGCAATGAATCTGAATAACTCCTCCTTTTGGACACAAGCACCTCCCCTCCCCCTTGCAGTCTTTCCAATTCATGATACAAAAAGACGGACGGACAGGACAGGACAGGACAGGCTGCCTGACTTTCCGTCACTGCCACCCTTTGCCATCCTTGCCCGTAGAAAGCCCTTTCATCATCCCCAAACCCTAATCTTTTCCCTTCCCTTCCCAGATGCGTCTCACTCCCTTTCATTAGGAAGTGAGCGCAGCCTTTTCTCCGTTCTGCACATGCGCGACGTTAAACACAAATGCGCAGGCGTGCGTTCCATTACCCTCACTGCATTCCACTCCCATACAGGAAGTGGGCGCAGCTATTACTACGGTCGCACATAAAAGAACCCACGGCCACCACTGCACATAGCTGACTCCACCACAGGACACCCACTTCTACACCAACGCAGGTAAGACAGGATCGGCACCTCTATGCTCCCGTTACAATCAGGCTCAGTCACCATGTGATAACGCTCTCAACTCTTTAGTTGCAGGCTCCCCTTGCTTCACCTCCACTGGCTGTGCTGCCATTTCCTCTCCCACCTGGAAGGTATACTTTATTCCACTATTTTCCTGTTTCTCTCTTCCCCCGTTTCCCATAACCTACTTTTATCTGCATTTGTGGGGTATCTATATGCTATTTACATCATAGTTTTATTCATTAATATGGAAGGGAAGAGTGCCCATGAGAGTGTTGAACTGCGGAGAGCAAGAGATTAAGCTGCTCCGATTTGCCACCATTGATAAGCTGTTCTCAGTAGATACACATGCTATCCAAACAGCAGCATCCACCATTGCTTCAGCCCACCCATTCAGTGACAGCTCACCAAGTCAGCCAGAGGAGTGGTGTAAGGAATTACACGTAGGCACTGACTCCACACCTTCACATCACAAGAAGGGGGTCTACAGGCTAGTGCAAGAATACGAGCAAGTCTTCAGCAAACATCCGCTAGACTTTTGAAGAATAAAAGGGGTCAAACACTACATCCCCACAAGTGCACACCCACCCATCTAAGAGAGATATAAGCCAAAACTACCTGCACATTACCAGTGTACCAAGGACATGTTGAGCAACATGAAGGAGGCTGGGGTTATCCGTGACAGTTGTAGCCTCTGGGCAGCTCCGTTGGTCCTGTTAAAGAAGAAGGACAGCACCACTCCCCTGTATTGAGGAATAGCTAGCTGCATTGAGAACTGCAAATTATTTTTCTACCCTTGATCTCACTAGTCGCTATTGGCAAGTGTCCGTTGCTGAGGCAGACCGGGAGAAGACCGCCTTTGCCACCCCGATGGGTCTCTGCGAGTTCAAAAGCATGCCCTTCGAGCTGTGCAATTTGCCAGGAACCTTCCAGAGGCTGATGGAATGCTGCTTGGGACACCGAAACTTTGAAACGGTACTGCTATACCTTTATGATGTTATTGTTTATTCTAAAGCAAACAAGATTTTAGGGTGTATAAAAAGGGAGATTAGATCCGGTGATCCCAACGTATTGTTACCCCTCTATAAATCACTTGTAAGGCCACATCTGGAATATGGGGTAAAGTCCTGAGCAGGTTGATAACCATTGGTTTGAGCATGGTAGGGTGTAGTGCGCATCTTCCTGCATCGGTAAAAGCTGCAGAAGTCCTTGAAGATTTCCGCTTCAAAGGCTGTGCCTTGATCTGTGAGGACTCTCTCTGAGTAGCCATGAGGTCTGCATAAGTGTGCTTGGAAGACCTTCGCTGCAGTATGGGCCATTAGATCTTTGACTTGTACCACAACCATAAATATCGAGTAGTTGTCTACCATCGTAAGTGCATACGTGAGCTCGCCTCGATATTCTGCAACAAAACTCCCTTTTTCGATTTCAGTTTCAGCAAACACTCCTCTTCCTGTAGAAAATATTTATCATTACCTAAGACAGTCATTCTAATGCATGACAATATTAAGGCAATTTAGTTAAAACTTGTTTTAACTCACCTTTAAGGGGATTGATGTATTTCATGGTCAATCCAGGTTTGTCAGTGATGGCACTGACATAATGTATGGCGTCTTTTTCGGGCGTTATCCTTTGCCTTTTCATTGTGAAAATCCAGTTGCCTATATCAAAGCAAATTCTACTACTTGTAAAGTATGCAGAAAATGAAATGTAGAACATATAACATCAACTGCTTAGGAACGCATCATAGGTTAGTACTTAAAAGGATATTGTCATGTTCTAGTCATAATGCAAGCTGGACATTTTTCATGTTACCCTGTAATCGCCGGCCTGTTCTAATGCTCACAAGCCAAGATATAGGCTCAGCTGCTAAGGCTTCCCTCTGCCTTCTGAATGAAACTTGAATATGTCTGGGTCACTGTGTATATAGCAGGTGCTCAGAAAAAATAAGAGTCAATTCAATAGAAATAGCTCTGGCACACTATAGTGATCAATAACGTAAGAAAAGAACTCTTGGAATGCTGAAAATTCTTTATTTGTGCAAAAGGATAATTCATCCAACGTTTCGACCTTGTTTTTAGGTCTTTATCAAGGATAAAGTTATCTAAGATCATAAAGGGTTACAAAACCATATAAACACGTAATTAGTACATAGTACAACATAACATAACATATATTGCTACTTGAGAGTACAATGGGTCAAATGACCATGATGCACATACAAAAAATTTTTCCAAAGCCATAGTGAAAACATTTGTACTGAGGAAAGAAAATTTCCACATGACCTATCTGGAGAAACATTCTGGATCAAACAACCAAAAATAGTCAAGCAGGTAAATACACACCTATATGGATAACAGGATGATATGTGTTCAATTGTATAGCGTCATTGCCATTAAGGTACAAATGGAAAACTTGCAATCCTATATAGTGAAGGAAATGAACACATATCATATCAAAGAACACAGGAACATGGGTGTGAGAAAAACCTCAATGTTTATACTTTGTTCTTTATAATGGTGTGAACATGTATATGTCTCAGTACCTTATGCACTTGAGAATTCTAGTGAGTAGATCATGAAAGCCTATTTCAGAACTGGAATCGGTAAATAATTGTAGGTGGAATCTAAATGAAAAGATGGTACAAGTGTTATCATGACACGTGGGCTATAACACAATGGACCGTGTGACAAAGAAGAAAGGAGAGAAAGAAGAGGAAGAAAATGCAACTACCTGTAACATTACGTGATAGTCACTGGTAAGTATCACTTGACAATTCAAGTGAAAAAGGATTCCTTTATTAAAGGGTTCTCAGTCGCCTCAGGATCATGAAATACTAGGGTAAATGATATGAGAATGGGTAAGAAGCACCACTAAAGGAAATATGAGATGCAGGACATATATCTATAAACCCCTGAACTACATGATAGAAATAAAAAGAAGAAAAAAGAAAAAAAAGAAGAAAGAAGAAGAACACATAGAATGCGGAAAGAGAATGGGTACAACTACCTGAGTTACTGCAGGGAGGCCCCTGGTTGGTATTGTGAGGGTTAGTGGAATTCCTTCACTGAAGGGTTCTCAGTTGCCTCAGGTTCGTGAAAAATGCTATAGACAAATAATGCCCGGAGAAAAGGGGTTCATATACAGCGAATAATGGTAATACAAGGTACATGTGTCACATGTAATAGTATATATATATATATTGTACTAAGCTCTACACCAGAAATAGAAAGTAGTCCCTCTGCCTTCTGTCTAGGTGCCCTGAGTTATGTCCTGTAAACTGTCACAGGGACCCAGACACACATGTGTAGTAGGGGAATATCCCTGCTGAGATGCCAGTGCTAGAGCACTCGTTTGCTGTGGAGTTGAACGCTATGTGAGCAGTTCTTACCTTCAATGAGCAGAAGTCTCTTTTTTCAGATTTCAATATCTCTGTGGGTATCTGGCAGAAATATGGAATACTCTTTACTGCTAAGACCCTGTACACCACTCCCACTAAAGGGGGCTTTACACGCTGCGACATCGCTAATGCGGAGTCGTTGGGGTCACGGAATTTGTGACGCACATCCGGCCGCATTAGCGATGTTGCTGCGTGTGACACCGATGAGCGATTTTGCATCGCTGCAAAAACGTGCAAAATCGCTCATCGGTGACATGGGTCTCCATTCTCGATTATCGTTACTGCAGCAGTAACGATGTAGTTCGTCGCTCCTGCGGCAGCACACATCGCTCCGTGTGACACCGCAGAAACGAGGAACCTCTCCTTACCTGCCTCCCAGCCGCTATGAGGAAGGAAGGAGGTGGGCGGGATGTTCCGGCCACTCATCTCCGCCCCTCCGCTGCTATTGGGCGGTCGCTCAGTGACGTCGCTGTGACGCCGCACGGACCGCCCCCTTAGAAAGGAGGCGGTTCGCCGGTCACAGCGACGTCGCCGGGCAGGTAAGTATGTGTGACGGGTCTGGTCGGTGTTGTGCAGCATGGGCAGCGATTTGCCCGTGTCGCGCAACAGATGGGGGCGGGTATCCACACTAGCGATATCGGGACCGATATCGCAGTGTGTAAAGTAGCCTTTAATAAACTGTGTAAAGGATTTTAAGTAAAAATCCACAATAAACCAGCGCTAGATGGGTTTTTATAATTTTATTAATAGACCACAAATAAAAATTTTTTTGCTATCCTTGTTTCAAGACAGAGTATTTGATAATATACAATACACTGATCATAGTATCATAGTATCATAGTTTTTAAGGTTGAAGGGAGACTCTAAGTCCATCTAGTTCAACCCGTAGCCTAACATGTTGATCCAGAGGAAGGCAAAAAACCCCAATGTGGCAAACAAGTTCCAATGGGGAAAAAAATGTCCTTCCTGACTCCACATCCGGCAATCAGACTAGTTCCCTGGATCAATACCCTGTCATAAAATCTAATATACATAACTGGTTATATTAAATTTTTCAAGAAAGGCATCCAGGCTCTGCTTAAATGTTAGTAGTGAATCACTCATTACAACATCATGCGGCAGAGAGTTCCATAGTCTCACTGCTCGTACAGTAAAGAATCCTCGTCTGTGATTATGATTAAACCTTCTTTCCTCAAGACGTAGCGGATGCCCCCGTGTTCCAGTCGCAGGCCTAGGTGTAAATAGATCTTTGGAAAGGTCTCTGTACTGTCCCCTCATATATTTATACATTGTGATTAGATCCCCCCTAAGCCTTCGTTTTTCCAGACTAAATAACCCCAAGTTTAATAACCTGTCTTCGTATTGCAGCCCCCCCATTCCTCTAATAATCTTGGTCGCTCTTCTCTGCACCCTCTCCAGTTCAGCTATGTCCTTCTTATATATCGGTGACCAGAATTGTACACAGTATTCTAAGTGCGGTCGCACTAGTGACTTGTACAGAGGTAGAACTATATTTTTTTCATGAACACTTATACCTCTTTTAATACATCCCATTATTTTATTAGCCCTGGCAGCAGCTGCCTGACACTGTCCACTAAAGTGAAGTTTACCATCCACCCATACACCCAAGTCTTTTTCTGTGTCTGTTTTACCCAGTGTTCTACAATTAAGTACATAATCATAAATGTTATTTCCTCTACCCAAGTGCATGACCTTACATTTATCTACATTAAACTTCAATTGCCACTTCTCAGCCCAATCCTCCAATTTACATAAATCTCCCTGTAATATAAAATTATCCTCCTCTGTATTGATTACCCTGCAGAGTTTAGTATCATCTGCAAATATTGAAATTCTACTCCGCATGCCCCCAACAAGGTCATTTATAAATATGTTGAAAAGAAGCGGGCCCAATACTGACCCCTGTGGTACCCCACTATGAACTGAGACCCAGTCCGAGTACGTACCATTAATAACCACCCTTTGTTTCCTATCACTGTGCCAGTTTTTAACCCAGTTACACATATTTTCCCCTATCCCCATTATTCTCATTTTATGTACCAACCTTTTGTGTGGCACCGTATCAAAAGCTTTTGAAAAGTCCATATACACAACATCCACTGCATTTCCCCGGTCCAGGCTTGAACTTACCTCTTCATAGAAGCTGATCAAATTAGTTTGACAGGATCGATCCCTCATAAACCCATGTTGATACTCTGTCATAAGGTTATTTTTCTTGAGATACTCCAGTATAGCATCTCTCAAGAAACCCTCAAGGATTTTACCAACCGTAGAGGTTAAACTTACCGGCCTATAATTTCCCGGCTCAGTTTTTGTCCCCTTTTTGAATATTGGCACCACATTTGCTATGCGCCAGTCCTGCGGTACCGACCCTGTTATTAAGGAATCTGAGAAGATTAAAAATAATGGTCTATCTATCACAGAATTCAATTCCTGTAGTACTCTGGGGTGTATGCCATCCGGGCCCGGAGATTTGTCAACCTTAGTGATTTCGAGGCGGCGGCGTACTTCCTGCTGGGTTAAGCAGGTAATATTCAAGGGTGAATTTATGGCATCACTGGTCATGTCATCTGCCATGGCATTTTCTTGTATAAAAACCGTAGAAAAAAAGTCATTCAGCAGGTTGGCTTTACCCTCATCCCCTTCCACCATTTCACCAAGACTATTTTTAAGGGGGCCAACACTATCGCTTTTCAGTTTTTTACTGTTTATGTAGTTAAAGAATATTTTAGGATTATTTTTACTTTCTCTCGCAATGAGTCTCTCTGTCTCAAACTTAGCTAACTTAATTTGCTTTTTACATATTTTATTTAATTTTCTATAATTATATAATGCCTCATCACTACCTACCCTCTTTAATTCTTTTAAGGCTTTCTGTTTTTCTTTTATTGCTTCCCTTACAGCTCTATTTAGCCATAGGGGTTTCCTCCTATTTCTAGCATGTTTGTTCCCATAGGGTATATTTTCTGCACAAGCCCTATTCAGGATGCTCATAAAAGTCTCCCATTTGCTTTGTGTACTTTTATTACTTAGTACATCATCCCAGTTTATTGCACTAAGATCATCTCTCAGCCGTTTAAAATTTGCTTTCCTGAAGTTTAGTGTCCTTGTAGCCCCTCTACTATACATCTTACTAAAGAATACGTGAAAACTTATTATTTTGTGATCACTATTCCCCAAGTAACCCCCAACTTGTATATTTGATATGCGGTCTGGCCTATTGGTTAGTACAAGGTCTAGTAGTGCTCCCCCTCTTGTGGGGTCCTGTACCATTTGTGAAAGGTAATTATCTTTCATTGTTATCAAAAATCTATTTCCTTTGCTGGAACTGCAAGTTTCTGTTCCCCAATTTATATCAGGATAGTTAAAGTCCCCCATAATAATTACCTCTCCGAGACTCGCTGCTTTATCAATTTGCTTTATGAGGAGATTCTCTACCTCTTCCATAATATTCGGCGTCTTATAACACACCCCTATCAGTATTTTATTATTCACTCCCCCCCCCCTTATCTCCACCCATAGGGACTCTACATTCTCAGTACCCTCACATATGTTGTCACGCAGGATGGGTTTTAAGGATGATTTTACATATAGACACACACCTCCCCCTCGCTTATTTGTACGGTCATTCCTGAATAGGCTATAACCCTGTAAATTAACAGCCCAGTCATAGCTCTCATCCAGCCATGTCTCTGATATCCCCACTATATCATAATTTTCTTCCAACAATATTAATTCTAATTCCTCCACCTTATTTGTGAGGCTTCGGGCATTAGTGTACATGCACGTTACGTATGACTCTGTACCTATATTCCTGCTTACTGTATTGACTGTCCTAACCCTTCCCCCCGTACCACCCCCAATTTCATTACTTGTGCCCTTGTCACTATCTGCACTACATTCCCCTTCTATAAAGTGAATACCCTCACCCCCCATTCCTAGTTTAAACACTCCTCCAACCTTCTAGCCATTTTCTGCCCCAGCAGAGCTGCACCCTCCCCATTAAGATGCAGCCCATCCCTAGCATAGAATCTGTAGCCAACTGATTATTACTAAAACCAAGGACCACATAAAACAAGGACCACATAAAATAAAAAATGAAAGTAATGAGAATAAAATTCTTTTGTATAACCAATTAACTTCGAGGTGATACAATATTCACATTGATTTAGTTTTACCAGTCTAATGTAATGCCCCGGCCGGTGGCATATATTTTGTTTGGTTAATAATTTAGACTTATACAATGAAAGATGTACTATACCACCCCTGGCTAACTTACAAGTTTTAAGTTGTACAATATAAGTTTGCGACGTTATATTCGCCCCCAGGGCCTGGGGGAATAAACCTCACAACAACTTGACCGCAAAAAACACCCCGGATTTCTCCGTTGATTAGGCTGGAACCGCTATGTACAGGATTGACCTGTTAGACTTCCAGAGCGGACGTTTTGAGGCCAGTGGCCGCGACTAGTGCTGGCTCTGGGGGAGATGTATGGTTACCGACATCCCTCTTTACAGAGCCTTTATAACACTTCACAAGGCCACAAACCAGCCGGTCCCGTATTCTCCCAAATGTACTTTCGAAATCAAGCAGTACGAAGCCACTGAAAGCACCAAGATGTTGGCTGCGGACAACAATAAGATCAGCGGTAACTACTCAGCCTCTCCAGCGGGCAGTCCAGACCGTATCCAGTGTCAGCTGACTGATTCCACACAGGAGGAAGTTGCTTGGCAGGTTAGCACCACACAAGGCTCCGATCCGTTTCCAAACGAGCAATGCAGAACCGCTGGAGGTACCAATGTATCCTGGTTGCAGACAAAGGAAATGTCAGCGGTAACCTCTCAACCTCTCCAGCAGGCAATCCGTACCGTGTCCAGTGGAAGCCGGTTGATTCCACACGAGGGAGAGATTACTTGGCAGGTTATCACCGCACAGGTGAGGTAGGCAAAAACAGAGTCCTGATCCGACGCGCGTTTCGGGGGCGTGTAACGGCCCCCTTCCTCAAGGATAACTCAGCTGTTGCCTAGAGCACTATTTATGCATATATTTAATTGGTTATAATTTGCATAAAATTAAACAATGTTTAAATTCAACCAACATTCAATGACCACTACATATATCAATTTGTGAAAGACCGTTCATAATAGCCATATAATATAATTATGTGCAAAGGTTTTTCTAAAGGTTTTTCTAAAAAGACCTATATATAGCCTTGCTTGTATCATCATATACTGGGAAGACAATGTGTATATATGCATATGCTTTTTTTCAACAATAAATTTAACAAAAGGACATCATAAAGGTGTAATATAAATTTGCTATAATATGAAAAGCCCCTTATATCTACATCAACCTTGGGCAAGTGAAGCACCAATTTTAATATATATTATGCATATATACACATATATCTCCATGACAATCGCTTTTTTTTTTTTTTCCTTCTCTCCGTATTATTATCAGTACCTATTACTCCTCTACCTATAAAAATATAAATTAATTAAAAGCAAACAGTTTTATATCATTATTGAGTCCATATGGTTTCAAGGTGTTCAATTCAAAAATCCATTGGCTTTCTGCTCGTGACATTTTTTTAATGAAATCGCCACCTCTCCAATCCTTAGTTATTTTTTGTACGCCCCATACTTGGGATCCTTTAAAGGACCCTCCATGTTTTAACACATAATGTCTGGATAGGGGGTGCTTAGTACATTTATTTTTAACACTTCTAATGTGCTCACCCACCCTTTTCCATAGGGGTCTAATAGTTCTCCCAATGTATTTTTTCTGACAGGGACATTGAATGCAATATACTACTCCCTTTGATTGACATGTAATAAATTCTCTAATCATGACTTCTGACTGCCCCTGTAAGAAGGATTTCCGTGAAATATTTTTTGTATTCTTACATACTATACAGCTTTTGCATGGAAAAAAACCTTTCAGGCCAAATAATCCTCCCTTATTAGGTGCTGTAAGATTACGTATGGTGGGTGCCACTAAATTGCCAATATTGTTTGCCTTCCTATATATGAATATAACGTCGCAAACTTATATTGTACAACTTAAAACTTGTAAGTTAGCCAGGGGTGGTATAGTACATCTTTCATTGTATAAGTCTAAATTATTAACCAAACAAAATATATGCCACCGGCCGGGGCATTACATTAGACTGGTAAAACTAAATCAATGTGAATATTGTATCACCTCGAAGTTAATTGGTTATACAAAAGAATTTTATTCTCATTACTTTCATTTTTTATTTTATGTGGTCCTTGTTTTATGTGGTCCTTGGTTTTAGTAATAATCAGTGTATTGTATATTATCAAATACTCTGTCTTGAAACAAGGATAGCAAAAAATTTTTTATTTGTGGTCTATTAATAAAATTATAAAAACCCATCTAGCGCTGGTTTATTGTGGATTTTTACTTAAAATCCTTTACACAGTTTATTAAAGGCTACTTTACACACTGCGATATCGGTCCCGATATCGCTAGTGTGGATACCCGCCCCCATCTGTTGCGCGACACGGGCAAATCGCTGCCCATGCTGCACAACACCGACCAGACCCGTCACACATACTTACCTGCCCGGCGACGTCGCTGTGACCGGCGAACCGCCTCCTTTCTAAGGGGGCGGTCCGTGCGGCGTCACAGCGACGTCACTGAGCGACCGCCCAATAGCAGCGGAGGGGCGGAGATGAGTGGCCGGAACATCCCGCCCACCTCCTTCCTTCCTCATAGCGGCTGGGAGGCAGGTAAGGAGAGGTTCCTCGTTTCTGCGGTGTCACACGGAGCGATGTGTGCTGCCGCAGGAGCGACGAACTACATCGTTACTGCTGCAGTAACGATAATCGAGAATGGAGACCCATGTCACCGATGAGCGATTTTGCACGTTTTTGCAGCGATGCAAAATCGCTCATCGGTGTCACATGCAGCAACATCGCTAATGCGGCCGGATGTGCGTCACAAATTCCGTGACCCCAACGACTCCGCATTAGCGATGTCGCAGCGTGTAAAGCCCCCTTTAGTGGGAGTGGTGTACAGGGTCTTAGCAGTAAAGAGTATTCCATATTTCTGCCAGATACCCACAGAGATATTGAAATCTGAAAAAAGAGACTTCTGCTCATTGAAGGTAAGAACTGCTCACATAGCGTTCAACTCCACAGCAAACGAGTGCTCTAGCACTGGCATCTCAGCAGGGATATTCCCCTACTACACATGTGTGTCTGGGTCCCTGTGACAGTTTACAGGACATAACTCAGGGCACCTAGACAGAAGGCAGAGGGACTACTTTCTATTTCTGGTGTAGAGCTTAGTACAATATATATATATATACTATTACATGTGACACATGTACCTTGTATTACCATTATTCGCTGTATATGAACCCCTTTTCTCCGGGCATTATTTGTCTATAGCATTTTTCACAAACCTGAGGCAACTGAGAACCCTTCAGTGAAGGAATTCCACTAACCCTCACAATACCAACCAGGGGCCTCCCTGCAGTAACTCAGGTAGTTGTACCCATTCTCTTTCCGCATTCTATGTGTTCTTCTTCTTTCTTCTTTTTTTTCTTTTTTCTTCTTTTTATTTCTATCATGTAGTTCAGGGGTTTATAGATATATGTCCTGCATCTCATATTTCCTTTAGTGGTGCTTCTTACCCATTCTCATATCATTTACCCTAGTATTTCATGATCCTGAGGCGACTGAGAACCCTTTAATAAAGGAATCCTTTTTCACTTGAATTGTCAAGTGATACTTACCAGTGACTATCACGTAATGTTGCAGGTAGTTGCATTTTCTTCCTCTTCTTTCTCTCCTTTCTTCTTTGTCACACGGTCCATTGTGTTATAGCCCACGTGTCATGATAACACTTGTACCATCTTTTCATTTAGATTCCACCTACAATTATTTACCGATTCCAGTTCTGAAATAGGCTTTCATGATCTACTCACTAGAATTCTCAAGTGCATAAGGTACTGAGACATATACATGTTCACACCATTATAAAGAACAAAGTATAAACATTGAGGTTTTTCTCACACCCATGTTCCTGTGTTCTTTGATATGATATGTGTTCATTTCCTTCACTATATAGGATTGCAAGTTTTCCATTTGTACCTTAATGGCAATGACGCTATACAATTGAACACATATCATCCTGTTATCCATATAGGTGTGTATTTACCTGCTTGACTATTTTTGGTTGTTTGATCCAGAATGTTTCTCCAGATAGGTCATGTGGAAATTTTCTTTCCTCAGTACAAATGTTTTCACTATGGCTTTGGAAAAATTTTTTGTATGTGCATCATGGTCATTTGACCCATTGTACTCTCAAGTAGCAATATATTGTACTGTTATGTTGTACTATGTACTAATTACGTGTTTATATGGTTTTGTAACCCTTTATGATCTTAGATAACAGATAACTTTATCCTTGATAAAGACCTAAAAACAAGGTCGAAACGTTGGATGAATTATCCTTTTGCACAAATAAAGAATTTTCAGCATTCCAAGAGTTCTTTTCTTACGTTATTGATCACTATAGTGTGCCAGAGCTATTTCTATTGAATTGACTCTTATTTTTTCTGAGCACCTGCTATATACACAGTGACCCAGACATATTCAAGTTTCATTCAGAAGGCAGAGGGAAGCCTTAGCAGCTGAGCCTATATCTTGGCTTGTGAGCATTAGAACAGGCCGGCGATTACAGGGTAACATGAAAAATGTCCAGCTTGCATTATGACTAGAACATGACAATATCCTTTTAAGTACTAACCTATGATGCGTTCCTAAGCAGTTGATGTTATATGTTCTACATTTCATTTTCTGCATACTTTACAAGTAGTAGAATTTGCTTTGATATAGGCAACTGGATTTTCACAATGAAAAGGCAAAGGATAACGCCCGAAAAAGACGCCATACATTATGTCAGTGCCATCACTGACAAACCTGGATTGACCATGAAATACATCAATCCCCTTAAAGGTGAGTTAAAACAAGTTTTAACTAAATTGCCTTAATATTGTCATGCATTAGAATGACTGTCTTAGGTAATGATAAATATTTTCTACAGGAAGAGGAGTGTTTGCTGAAACTGAAATCGAAAAAGGGAGTTTTGTTGCAGAATATCGAGGCGAGCTCACGTATGCACTTACGATGGTAGACAACTACTCGAGATTTATGGTTGTGGTACAAGTCAAAGATCTAATGGCCCATACTGCAGCGAAGGTCTTCCAAGCACACTTATGCAGACCTCATGGCTACTCAGAGAGAGTCCTCACAGATCAAGGCACAGCCTTTGAAGCGGAAATCTTCAAGGACTTCTGCAGCTTTTACCGATGCAGGAAGATGCGCACTACACCCTACCATGCTCAAACCAATGGTTATCAACCTGCTCAGGACTTTACCCCATATTCCAGATGTGGCCTTACAAGTGATTTATAGAGGGGTAACAATACGTTGGGATCACCGGATCTAATCTCCCTTTTTATACACCCTAAAATCTTGTTTGCTTTAGAATAAACAATAACATCATAAAGGTATAGCAGTACCGTTTCAAAGTTTCGGTGTCCCAAGCAGCATTCCATCAGCCTCTGGAAGGTTCCTGGCAAATTGCACAGCTCGAAGGGCATGCTTTTGAACTCGCAGAGACCCATCGGGGTGGCAAAGGCGGTCTTCTCCCGGTCTGCCTCAGCAACGGACACTTGCCAATAGCGACTAGTGAGATCAAGGGTAGAAAAATAATTTGCAGTTCTCAATGCAGCTAGCTATTCCTCAATACAGGGGAGTGGTGCTGTCCTTCTTCTTTAACAGGACCAACGGAGCTGCCCAGAGGCTACAACTGTCACGGATAACCCCAGCCTCCTTCATGTTGCTCAACATGTCCTTGGTACACTGGTAATGTGCAGGTATTTTTGGCTTATATCTCTCTTTGATGGGTGGGTGTGCACTTGTGGGGATGTAGTGTTTGACCCCTTTTATTCTTCAAAAGTCTAGCGGATGTTTGCTGAAGACTTGCTCGTATTCTTGCACTAGCCTGTAGACCCCCTTCTTGTGATGTGAAGGTGTGGAGTCAGTGCCTACGTGTAATTCCTTACACCACTCCTCTGGCTGACTTGGTGAGCTGTCACTGAATGGGTGGGCTGAAGCAATGGTGGATGCTGCTGTTTGGATAGCATGTGTATCTACTGAGAACAGCTTATCAATGGTGGCAAATCGGAGCAGCTTAATCTCTTGCTCTCCGCAGTTCAACACTCTCATGGGCACTCTTCCCTTCCATATTAATGAATAAAACTATGATGTAAATAGCATATAGATACCCCACAAATGCAGATAAAAGTAGGTTATGGGAAAAGGGGAATAGAGAAACAGGAAAATAGTGGAATAAAGTATACCTTCCAGGTGGGAGAGGAAATGGCAGCACAGCCAGTGGAGGTGAAGCAAGGGGAGCCTGCAACTAAAGAGTTGAGAGCGTTATCACATGGTGACTGAGCCTGATTGTAACGGGAGCATAGAGGTGCCGATCCTGTCTTACCTGCGTTGGTGTAGAAGTGGGTGTCCTGTGGTGGAGTAAGCTATGTGCAGTGGTGGCCGTGGGTTCTTTTATGTGCGACCGTAGTAATAGCTGCGCCCACTTCCTGTATGGGAGTGGAATGCAGTGAGGGTAATGGAACGCACGCCTGCACATTTGTGTTTAACGTCGCGCATGTGCAGAACGGAGAAAAGGCTGCGCTCACTTCCTAATAAAAGGGAGTGAGACGCATCTGGGAAGGGAAGGGAAAAGATTAGGGTTTGGGGATGATGAAAGGGCTTTCTACGGGCAAGGATGGCAAAGGGTGGCAGTGACGGAAAGTCAGGCAGCCTGTCCTGTCCTGTCCTGTCCGTCCGTCTTTTTGTATCATGAATTGGAAAGACTGCAAGGGGGAGGGGAGGTGCTTGTGTCCAAAAGGAGGAGTTATTCAGATTCATTGCAGTGGGCGGCGGCTGCAAAAAGCACCATTCTTCTTGTTTTTGCTCTGCAAAACAGCCTTTTCAAGGGTTGGCTTGGGTGACAAAATGTCTTCTGTAGGCATGGGTTTGTCTCCCTCTCCCTAAGATGTGTCCGGTATAGGCCAGGGTGCCACTCAAGGCCGTAACCAATTCGGGTTATAGCTTCTCGGCCTTTTGGCTAAGATCAAGTGTAGTTTCGGAGGATGCTACCTTGGTCGGTACTGGAAGGTGCCTGGGATTGCACGTCTGCCGGCCTTGAGGAAGTGTGTGCGCCTTCTGGTGACACATAGCCCTCTCGTGCCTGGACGGTTCCCAGGCAACGGGAGGCGATCACCTTTGTTATTTTGAAGTCCTACTGATAAACAGAAAAAAAAAAAAATTAAATCTGTTCTTATCAGTTTAATATCTGATACGTCCCCTCTCTGGGGACCATATATTAAATGGATTTTTAGAACAAGGAGATGGAAAAAATCTTGCTCTGTCCACTCCACGCATTGACCTGGTATTGCAGTACCTCCAGGACCGGTGCACCCCTTCTTAACCCAGTTTCCAAAAGCAGAGCTCAATTCACCTGATTCAAATGAGCCCCATTAGTGAATTGAAAGAAAGCAAAAACTTTATATGCACCTCAATTTGGCCAATTCACTTTTCACACTTTCACCCTTTTTTTTATCTTTCACACCTTTTACTTGCTTTATTGATGCAAAAAGCTGTGCCAAATAGCAAACTCATCTCCACTCAACTTGACCAACTCTGCTATGTCCCGTGCAGTATCTTATTCTCAGTCTTATCTAGATCATTTGCAATTGAATAGAATAGATCCCTTTTGGCTGCTTATGACTGTGTAAAATATGTAGTTTTACTGGGCTGGGATGAGAGAATCCATTGAAGCATGGTGTAGGGATTGTGGTTCCTGTGTGCTAAGAAGAGAGGCTGGCACCAGCCAGAAAGCCCCATTGCAGCCAATAATCACTTAATAACTTTTTCAACTTGTCATCATATGGGAGGCCTTCCATTCCTTGTAGTAGTCTAGTTGCCCACCTTTGAACTGACTCTAACTTCTGAATGTCCTTTTTAAAATGTGGAGCCCAAAACTGGTTCCCATATTCCAGATGTAGCCTTACAAGTGATTTATAGAGGTGTAACAATACGTTGGGATCACGGGATC